>NW_023270447.1:74710999-74765648 GCF_011800145.1 Mirounga leonina
CCCCTGTGAACTCTTCCTCCTCCTCCCCATCCCCTCTGAGCTCCTCCTCCCCCTCATCCCTGCCTGCTCTGAACTCCTTGCTCCCTCTTCCCTGTTCCCTGAGCTCCTCCTCCTCATCCCTGTCCCCTCTGAGTTCCTCCCCCATCCCTGTCCCCTCTGAGCTCCTCCTCCTCATCTGTGTCCCCTCTGAGCTCCTCCCCCTCATCCGTGTCCCCTCTGAGCTCCTCCCCCTCATCCTTGTCCCCTCTGAGCTCCTCCTCTTCATCCCTGTCCCCTCTGAGCTCCGTGTCCTCATCCGTGAAATGAGGAGATGGCGTGTTGATGCCCAGGCCACTGAGAGCATCGAATGCCATAGTGCACGTGGAGGTTCTCGGAGGCCACTGATGGTGGATGAACGATGACTGAGCCGGGCTTGCTTAGCCCCTGTCAGCTGCAGAGTGCCTAGCACGTGTGCAGGATCGGTGGGGGTACCTGGGTGTCCAGGCCTGGACAGTCCAGCATGCTGGGACAACCCTCTGCACAGGACGAGGTGGCGATGGGTGGCACGATACTCATCCACGGGGGCCAGAGAATTGGCCGTGACCCTGGCAGTGACCAGACTCTCAGGGCCTAATTTCTTTCCACCAGCTCCGCCGAGGAGTAGGATGAATGTAGGTCCCCAGAGCAGGGCCAGGCATGCGGACGTGTGGAGATAGCCAGTCTGTTTCCTGTCCGGCCTTTGCGTGAGGTGTGGGGACAGGCGTGCTGGGGCCCCAGGGCACCAGCTTGGTATTCACAGCCGCAGGTGGCCCTTCTGCGGGTGTGAGGAGCCAGCCCAGAGCAGGCCTACCACCCAGCTGCCGAGAGTGGCCGGGTCTGGCCCTCGTCCGGGCTCCGCGGCCTCCACGGCGGTACCTAACCCCATGCATTGTCGCTGCTGTCACCCTGTCTCCTTCACCCGAGTACGAGCTTGAGGAAGGCAGGACTCTGGGTGGGGGCACAGCCATGATTGTCAGGGCCCAGCGGGGCTCGGACGCTCCGGACATACTAGTGGGCTGGAGGGAGGGAGGAATGGATCCAGTATGTGCTTCTTGAGCACCGATTCTGGGCCAGGCCCAGGGCTGGATGTTCTAGCCTACATTCAAGGAGTGCGCACTGTGGTTGGAAAGACAGGCAACCAGGAAGGAACAACAGCCTGGGATTAGTGCCGCGCTCCGGAGTGGGCCCGAGGGCTCTAGCTCAGGACGCCAAGTCTCTGGGACAGGGGCTCCCGGCAAGGCCTCTCAGAGGAGGTGGTGGGTGAGCACCCTGTGCCGGTGGTGAGCGAGAGGGTGGGGTGTTATTGACAACCGCCACCGTCTGCCAGGCACTTCCTCTGAGCGTCACAGCCACCTGTGAAGTGGGGACTTTTATTGTCCTCATTTTATAGAAGAGGAAGTCAAGGCTCAGAGAGGTTGGCCCACTTAGCCAGGATCACAAAGCTTGGAAGCAGTAGCCCTGGGAGGATGGCTCCAGAGAGTGACGGAGGAACAGGTTGATGAGAGGATGGGGAACCTGGGTTCCAGGGATCTCAGGCTTTGGGCCATGGAGCTTGGTCTTGATCTCCATGCCTCCCCAACTCCCCTTTTTGATAAACTCATGGGCGCTCAAAGTCGGATGAGAACTCAGAGATGATTTCTCCCCGCACCACACCCCAGGGACCCCAGGGAGCAGTGTCCGAAGCACCAACATCGAGAGGCAGCCTGTGTGGTCTCCGAGAATAGAGGCGTGGGGTCACCTGGGCCCCGAAAGCTGCATGACCAGGAGCATGTCACCTTCCAAGAC
The DNA here is from genome assembly GCF_011800145.1 of Mirounga leonina. Classification (NCBI taxonomy): domain Eukaryota; kingdom Metazoa; phylum Chordata; class Mammalia; order Carnivora; family Phocidae; genus Mirounga; species Mirounga leonina. The sequence continues at coordinate 74,712,803 of NW_023270447.1, forward strand.
CCCATCTCCTCATCTCTAAAACGGGAGCGCTAATTCCTGCCTCTAGGTGCCCAGCACTCAGTAAACACTCACTGAGTCGTCCTTACAGTCAGTTCCCCCCGCTGGATCTTGCTGGATGGGATAAGGGTTCATACTCTCTCCCATGCCGTGGACGGGGAGCTGCAGCTCAGAGAGGAAATGCCTCAGGAGACCTCTGACCTGCCTTCTGCCATGTGACCTGGCCACAGGCCAGGCCTCTGTGGCACACTCCCCGCTCTGTGGTGCTGATGCCGGGCTTCCTGCCTTATTCTCAGGCTGGTTTGCCCGGAGCTGCGCTTCTGTCTCCTGGGCCCCTGGTCTCCCTGCAGGCCACTGCCCCAGGCCCACCCCGCGTGACTTCTCAACGTCTTAGCCCCACTAGCTGAGATCCTGCAGGGCTGACTTTGTCAGCAAACTTTTTTCCCTCTAGCTGCTTCTTGGCATCCTCCCTGGGCTTCCACCTGCCCCTTCCACTGTCCACCACCCCATGTCCTTCAGCTCCCTGGAAAAGCCTTGGCTGCAGGATGCAGCCGGCTTGGCAGTCAGTGTATCCGAGTGGCCCCGGGGCAGCGTGGTGCGGTCTCCGGGGGCCCAGTCATCTGACCCTTACAGGCCTCGCTTTTCCTGTCTGTAAGAACATAGGGATAGGGGCAGGAGTTCCATGAGACGAGCTTTTCTGTTGTTATTTTTACGTTTACCAGTGTGTTCTGAATGTAGTTCATTGTTGAAGAGAAAAGTGGCTTGATATTGTTCTGACTCACACCAGGGATGCCCAGGATGTTCTTTAAGTTTTTCCTGGGCATCTCAGGAACTCCAGGGGACCCCAGGAGGAGGTGGGGGGCAGGTGCCGCCCCTACAACCTAGCAGATGTAGGGGAGGGAAGCGTCCAGCTGGGGCCTTGAGCAGCCACAAAGGCAACAGGAAACCACGCCACCCGCGTCTACTTCCTCGGCACAGCCACGACCCCTCCAGAGCCACTGCCGCTGTGAGGAGAGGAATTGGGCCCCCAGAGTCCTGACCCACATCCTGCCACAGCTTGGCCGTCCTGGTACAAACAGGAGGTCTTGTAGGGTTACGCCCCAGGGCAGGACTTACTTGGGAGCCAGGTCCCTTCAAGGACCGACGACGGGCCCCGGCCTGTCCCCCTCCAGCATCACACCCGCTCTGCTGCCTTTCTGTTCCGGCGTCTGTCGTAGCTGTCCCCGCCGCCCCCCGAAGCTTAGGCACACCTGTGCGTGCAACACATTTTTCAGGAGGCCAAAGTGTCTGTCAGCTTCTCAAAGAGGTGTGTGACCCAGAATTAGCTGCACAGGCCAAGGCCCGCTGCATATCTGTTCCGTCCAGCAGCTGTCCCAACATCCACCCCCCCACCCAACAGCCGTGTGTCCCTGCCTCAACCTCCCCTTCCTGATGGTGCGGGCGGGTGGGAGAAGCAGACTCAAGAGTCAGCCCCTCCTCTAATTTGCCAAGTGACCTGGGGCAGCTCATTTTTCATCTCTGTGGACCTGTTTCCTCATGTGTAAAATGGAGATGAGTGACTCCCGCGTCATAGCCTCTGGGTTGGCCCGAGGTCCGCGTGTGCCAGGTAGAGTTGGCGACGATCACGCACTGGACGGAGTGCGTGCTCCGAGCTGGCCCTCTCCCGGTCACCGTCCCCGGCCCTTGTGGGGGGCGCTGTGGTGCACAGCATTACGTGCCCAAGGTCACCCAGGTGGAAGCTGAGGAGCCGGGGCTTGAACCCAGACAGACGATCCAGAGCTGACACAGGCCGAGCTCCGCTAGGAGCAGCCATTAGCCTTCTGTAACCCGTGGTTTCCTCCTCCGAAGAACGGGGGTGATCACGGCCCCGATGGCAAAGGGGTTGGAATGAGGAGAGGGGCACAGTAGGTATTAGGGCCCTAGCACAAGGTGAGTGTTCAGTACAAGACAGCTGTTAGGGGGCGGCAGCTGTCCTTCTGCCCCCGCCCCCGGCCTGGTGGCCGCTTTCGGAGATGCCAAGGCCGCTGCTTAGCGCGGACGCCGGGGGCCATGGGAGTCGGGGCTGCTGGGACACAGAGGCTCATGGGTGCTTATCCTCCTGCCAGGGGACTCACTGGCGCCCCCCCAGGTGGACTTTGACAGGCTGCTGGCCGGCCTGAAGGATCTCAGTGAGCTGGTGGTAGACGGTGACACCCAGGTGACACGAATGCCCAGTGGAGCGCGGCTCCGCGTCCTTGAGCCCATCCCACTGAAGCTCTATCGGAATGGCCTCGTGATGTTCGATGGGCCCTTCCGGCCCTTCCATGACCCCTCCACGCAGGTAGGAGTGCTGGGGAGGGGGGGACAGGCCGCTCTGGTGGCCTGGCCCGCCCTCACTCACCATTAGCTGGAGATGGGGGGCAGCTCAACCCACCCTCCACAGGTACCCAAGCCCACGTGCGACTTGCAGAGCGCACCCCCAACCCCACCCACGTCCTGGGGCCCTGAAAATGCCCAGAGCGTGACCCCCTGGGTAAAGCCAGGGGCAGGGCCCGCCGGCCAGGCAGGAAGCGGGGCAGGAGGCACCGCACGGGTCCAGCCGGGCCTCACTCGTCCAATCCCTGCCACAGCGCTGCCTCCGAGACATTCTGGATGGCTTCTTCCCCTCAGAGCTCCAGCGGCTGTACCCCGACGGGGTCCCCTTTAAGGTGATGGGCTGCTCCTCAAACCACCCTGTGTGAGGAGCTCGGAGCGGGTGGGAAGGCATCCCCGGTCTGAGGTGGGAAGCCACTACCCCCCCGCGGGAGCCCCAGGCTGGTGACGTCTGGGAGGAGGGTGAGCCTCAGCCAGGCTGCGACGGGGGCAGGGAGGCTGCAGGGGCCACAGCCGCTCAGTTAGCCAGGGCGGCGGCTCGAGGCTACGCAGCCGGCAGTGCCCCCTGCTGGCGCCCTAGAGGCACTGCCCTCCCCATCCAGGACACCTTGCCGGCCTGGGGTCCCCGAGGTTCTCTGCAGAAGTGGCCTGGCTTGCCCCAGAGGCTCCTGAAGCCATCCGATGGGTGTGGAAGGCAGTGCTATGGGGGGCAGATGTTGGGACTAAAGGACAGGGCATGAGCCAGCCCCCTGCTGCCAGGGGTGGGTCGGGGTGAGATGAGGGCTGCGGTGGCGGGAGCTCGTGAGCAGCATCCCCGAGGTGGTGCGTCAGACCACAGCCGGGGTACGCGAGGGAGTGTGCGCCGCCACCACCTAGGCTTGGAAGACCGTGTGAGTCATGATCGGGGGTGTCTGAGGCAGTCCATGCCCTCGCCTAACACCCTGGTCCTCGCTCCCTGGCTGGCTCCTGAGAGGGGCTGTCTGGGGAGGATGTCAGGACAGCGGCTCCACCTGGCATGGCGAGGGGTGTTACAGGAGCCGGGCCCAGGTGGGGGACAGTAGCATGAACTGCAGCTCTCCGGCCCTCTTGGGGGCCTCAGTTTCTTTATCTGTAAAATGGGGATTACATCAGACTGTCCCTTGAGCCTATTCCTGATGGGGGTGGGGGGTGGGGCACGAGGAGGCCTCTGTTTGGGCCAGCAAGTGTGGGGTGGAGCCCGGGGCTGAAGGTCTAGGCCCACCGCTGTCACCCTTCCTTCTTGCCAGGTGAGTGATTTGCGCAATCAGGTCTACCCAGAGAACGGGCTGGACCCGTTCCCAGGTGAGGGCCGCGTGGTGGGCCAACAGAGGATTCACAAGCTGCTGGACAGGATGGAGCGCCCAGGTGAGCTTGGCCCTGAGGCTGAGCCCGGTGGTGGGGGCACCGTGCAGGACAGGCTCCGGGTGGCCTCCTCCACCCATCACCCATCACTCACAGTCCCTCCCCAGGCCAAGGCTCCCAATGCACTCCTTGCAGGCTCCAGGATGACTGCTGAGAAGTTTCTGAACAGGCTTCCCAAGTTTGTGATCCGGAAAGGCGAGGTGATTGATATCCGGGGACCCATCCGGGATACCTTGCAGGTGAGGCCAGCCCTAGCTCCCCCAGCCTTCTTGGGCTCCCTGGCCCAACCTACCAGAGCAGTAGCTTGTCTGGAGACTCAGGCTCAAGGGGCTGCTGAGGAGGGCCTGGATGGAGAGATGAGGCTCTCAGGGGAGTTCCGCCATCTCCTGAAAACAATCTGGGGAGGGCTCTGGGCTGGCACCCAGAGAGGGGCTGGGTTGGCAACCATGTGGCTGTAAGAGGGGGAAAGTCGAGGGCGCCTGGGTGGCTCAGTTGGTTAAGCAACTGCCTTCGGCTCAGGTCATGATCCTGGAGTCCTGGGATCGAGTCCCACATCGGGCTCCCTGCTCGGCAAGGAGTCTGCTTCTCCCTCTGACCCTCTCATGCTCTCTCTGTCTCATTCTCTCTTTCAAATAAATAAATAAAATCTTTAAAAAAAAAGGGGGGGGGGGGAGTCGGAGTCTAGGCCAGGGGTGAGCCCAAGTCCTGGGCCACGTCCTTGAGGTCCAGACCAGAATACCCAATTCAGTCCTGGATCCCCCTTCCTGGCCCTTAGAACACATCATCCTCCCTCTTCCCTCCTCCCTCCCCATCCTGCTGCTCCTCCCCCATCTCCACCTGTGAAAGGTACCAAACCTCAGTCTCCTACCAGTCTGCCTCCTTCACTCCACATTGCCAAGTCTGTCTGATCTGTACATCTCTAGCACTCCTCCCGAATCAGTCTCTTCTCTCTGTTCCCACTGCCCACCATCCTAGACTTGGCCCCAGATGGCTGTCTCAGACACCTGCAGTAGCTTCTCGCTGGCCTGCCACCCCCACTCCTGCCTTGCCAACTGCCCTCCCCCAGCAGTCTCTGTGCTTCTGTAAAATATAAATTGAATCTGGGTCTTCCCTGTTGAAACCCTCCAGTGGTTCTTGGGTAAGGCCAAGCTCTTATCCTGGCGCTCAAGGCCCATCATCCCTTGTTGGTCCTCTTCCCAGATCTAACCTTTTCTTTCTTCCAGTCCAACCTGATTCTCAGCTTCGGCCACGTGAACTGCCAACACTTTTTCAAATGTACCATCTCCCAGAGAAGGTTCCCCTGACCAGGGGTTCTTTCCCTTGCCCCCATTCCATTTCTAGGAACTCCTCATCCTTAGTCACAGCTCAGGTGTCATTTCCCCTGGGAAGCCTTCCCTGACCCATGCTGGGTTAGGCCTCCAGCCCAGTCATTGTGTGGGGTTCTCTCTCCCCCACTACCCCAAGGGACCTTAAGGCTTCTTAGAGGAACGATGGGGCTGCCTCCCAAAGCTTCCCTTCCATTTCCTCCCCCTTTGGCTCACTGGTCTCATCCATCCTTGGTTAGGGAGAAGTCCCCTCTCAGGGTTGGGGGCAGGGTGTCTCTGGCAGGGCCCAGGGCTCTGTCTCCTTTCACTGATGCCTTCCAGAACTGCTGCCCATTGCCTGCCCGGATCCAGGAGATCGTGGTGGAGACACCAGCCTTGGCTGCTGAGAGGGAGAGGTGAGGGCATAGTGAAGAGGTGAGTCCCTTGGGGTTGGGCCACCAGGGGGCACTGATGGCCTCTAGGCCCACAGGAGCCAAGAGTCACCCGAGTCAACGGCGCCCCTGCTCTCCATGCTACGCATCAAGTCTGAGAATGGTGAGCAGGCTTTCCTGCTGATGATGCGGCCTGAGGACACCGTTGGTGATGTTCGCACCCTGCTCGCACAGGCCAGGTGGGCACGGGGTGGGGCTGGCAGCTACAGGGCGTCTCTGGCCCCAGGACCCCGCCTGATCCATTCTGCCCGGTCCTCAGGGCTGTGGACGCCACCACCTTCGAGATCATCAGCACATTTCCACCCACGGTCTACCACGACGACACGGTCACACTGCAGGCCGCGGGCCTGGTGCCCAATGCAGCGCTGCTGCTTCGGGCGAGTCGGGCCCCACCGCCTGCTCCAGGACCCGGCCCCTACTCCAAATAAAGCGCCCGCTCCCACACAGGCTGCTCCGCGAGGCTCTCTTGGCGGGGCGGCCCAGCTGGACGCCAGGGAAGGCCGGGGGCCCAGCTGGGCCAGGGAGGGGGCGGTGCCGACCCGCCCCCTCTGTAACTCGAGCCCCAGCTGGCGGCCCTGGCTGCTGGGTCTTTGTCCTTTAGGTTCCTCTTTCTCCCCACAAGGGCTGAACAGATCCAGTGGAGGGAAGGCGGGCTCCGGCCCAGCCTCAGCTGGTGTGGAAGAACCTCCCGTGCAAGTGTGCCCCTGATAGGCACAGAACCACAGCACATGGGGACACTTCCTCAACTTTCTGCACAAAGCCACTGTCCCCAAACTGGCAGGACTGCAGCTGTGAACCCACTGCCATGACACACACTTTGAGCCAGTCTGCTGAAACACGGGCAGGCGGCCACATGGCCTGGACACATTACTGACTGGCATACAGATGTGCCAGACTCACCAAGCCGGGCGTGTCAGGACACCATCACATGCGTGTGCATCAGGAGGTGACCCACCCACACTGTTTCCAAAAACGCAGGTCCGCACAGTAAAGCACGTGCCAGACATACACCCACAGACGTACACAATCACACACACAGTTGCCACGCCGAAGACCACTCAACCGACCTGCCCACAGGAGCAGAGCCTCAGCACAAGCAAGGGCCCAGGCCCAGGTCATATCAAACAGACACGGCATCAGTGGAATGGGACATTTAATTGTCTCTAGGGTGCTCCCAGGACGGGGAATGCGGGGCCTTTGGCAGAGCCCTGGCTAATGGAACCAACAAAGGCACCCATCAGCCAGTGCCAGGCAGGGTGGCGGCCTCAGGGCCTGGCTGAGGACAGCCGGCACCTGGGCTGTTGCTTAAGACAATTTCTGAAACTAGTGGGTAAGGAATGTTGCCTTTGAACAGAGGAGAGGGGAGAAGGGGCTTGGGTTGCGGGGGGAGCGATTCCAAGGTCAGAAGGTTAGGAATAACAGGGAGTTGGTCCTAAGGTCCTTCCTGGCCGGGCGGTGGCTGGGGGGAACGTGGTGGCGGAGTCCAGTGGGCTCAAGCCAGCTTCAGGAACTCCTGCAGCGTGTTTTGTTCCACAGCCTCCACGAAGAGCTCATAGTCCTAGGGGAGGGGAGGGGAGGGGAGAGATGGTCACCTGAGTGCTGGTGTTTTGTCTCAGGTCTGACTCTGACTTCTGACTCAGAAGTCCTCCTACACTTCCCCACTCCCAACCCCGGGGGCCCATACCCCACAGTACTGGTCCCCGTTGACAATCTGGGGTGGGGTGGCCTTGGGGTTGCCCGCCAAGGTTCGCATCTCATCCCGCAGGGCGTTGTCCTGGGAGATGTCCACTAGCTGGTACTGGATGCGCTTCCCATCCAGGATGCGGGTCACCTCGCTCTGCTGGGACTTGATCTGGGGGTAGACGGCGGGCAGGGGTTAGTGAGCAGGCTGGAGGATTCATGGGGGAACCCTGGGCAGAAAGAAAGGGGCTGTGGCCAGTGGTTTTTGTCCCCCTCCACACCCTGGGCCAGCGTTCTGGTCACTAGGGAGTTAGGAGAATGAGTCAGGCTTGCGGTGGTGCAGGATGAGAGGGACCACCATGTGGAGGGGAGTCAGAACGAAGAAGGGAAGTGGGATAAAGTTTGGGGGTGGGGGGAGAACCAGGAGCTCAGCGAGGGGAAGGCAGGGCAGGCTTGAGTGGAAGCTGGTAAGGGGCCACCCCCGCCCAGGTACACACAAAGTGGAGGGGAGAAGGGCACGATCAGGACCGGCTCGGAGTGGTAGTGGGGTTGCAGAGAGTGCGTGTCTGAGCGACGGGATGGGCGTGGGCAGCTTGTGCTGGGGCTGCGAAGGATCCAGGATGCCCAAAGGAGGGGTTTGAGCCTCGGAGCCCACCTGGGGACCCGACCCGGGAGGCCGCGCCCCGCATCTCGTCGCCCTGCCCCCCCGTCCCGCCCCCGCCCTTGGGGTGGTGGGGGTGGGTCTCGGGCGCCGGGCCGTAGCGCCCAGACACCGCCGCCCGCGCTCTCCCCCGACCCCAGCGCGGCCCGGGCGTGCACTCACTTCACGGGAGCCGGTGACCGACGTGCTGTAGACGCGCAGGCCGCTCATGCTGTGGCTGGACTGGCGAGCCGACAGGCGGACGGACGGCTGTAGCTGCAGCTGCACGGCCTGGAGACGCCGCCGCCGCGCTCGGGAGCGGTTTCCTTCCTGCTCAGCCCGCGAGTCACCGCTCTCGGGACCAATGGGCGGCGCGGGCAGGCGTGCGGCCGGGGCGGAGCCTGCGCGACCCCGCCCTGCGCACAGCTGGCCCCCGCCCCTCCCCCCTCAGAGGCCGGGCGCGCGGAGGACCCCAGCGCCGCGCGAGGCCGCCCCCTTCGGCCCTTCCCAGATCTGGGGCTCAGTATGAGGCTGGGGAGGGGCCTGGGTGGCCACAAAGCCCAGGGAGAGCAGGGGTGACGGTGTGGAAAGGCCGCCTCCTTAGCCTCCCCCAGGGGTTTGCTGCACCCAGCTACCCACCCCTGGTGCCACGATTCAGAGCTTTGAAGGCTTGGGCTGTTTGAAACCTACAGTTCGTTGGCTAGGGAACCTCACGCCAAGGGACCCCTTCCTACAGCCCCCCAGGTGACCCTCACAGCTGGCTAACCCCTTGGCACACCAAAGCAGGGACAGCCCCTGCGGGATTTCCCCAGAAGTTCCTCTCCACTCAGGCAGGTTGAGACAAGGAAGGGTGGCGGCCAGAGACAGGGCCACACCCTCAAGGCACCAGATGGAGACCAAGGTAAGAGGCTGCTAGCTCTAGAAGGGTGGAGGCAGAGCCTGGCCCACCCTTGTTAAAGATCCACAGATGGTCTTAGGGTGGCCCTAGCTCAACCTCAATCCCAGATGGCATTCTTTTTTTTTTATTTATTTGAGAGAGAGAGAGTGAGCACAAGCGGGCAGAGGGTCAGAGGAAGAGGGAGAAACAGACTCACTGCTGAGCAGGGAGCCCGATGCGGGACTTGATCCCAGGACCCTGGGATCATGACCTGAGCCAAAGGCAGTTACCTAACCAGTGAGCCACCCAGGTGTCCCAATCCCAGATGGCATTCTAAAGCTGCTCCTGCTCCCAGAAAAAATCTAGGGGGTTCAGAGGGAGTGGACTCTAACAACCAGCCCAAATTTGGAGGCGTGGCTGGCTGTCTGGGGTTGGACATGACTCCCCTCGCAAGTCCTCCCCAGGTCCAGGGTCCAATAGCAGCCCAGGAAGAGAACCCCAGCTCCCTAAGGCAAACAGTGCCCTGCTTGGCTCCTGAGAAGCCACTTCCTCACAGCAACCTAGCGGCAGCTACTTCCTCTCAGAGGATTACTGAAACTCTTTCCAATGAGACTTGCTCAATGACTCAGGGCCACTTCACCCAATAGAAAGTGGTGTGGGAAGAGGTATTTGTCCCCACAGAGAACAGAGGAGCGGAAGTGGTAGAAATACAGACGTGAGGCTGGACCTGCCAAAGGTCCCTCCTTGCTGCCATCTGGGGAACTTGGCTAAACACCCAGGCTTTGGCTCCAACAAGCCAAAATGAGGGGTGGAGTAAGGGATGGTGATGATGGTGATGGAAAACTGAGGAGTTTGTTAACTATTTTATTTTGTAGTCAAAATAGGCAATACAAACCAGTTGACATAACAAGGATTCATATAAATAACTGCTTATAAACTTTGAGGAAAAATACCCATGAGCATGGTGGCTGGGCTCCCAACACAGGGTGGAGACCAACCAGGCAGCTCTGCTTTTAGGAGGCAGGAAGGAGCCCAGAGGCTGAGGGGATGGCTGGGTGGGGCTGTTCTGAATGGAAGGGATACATCACTCAAAAAGACACAAAACTGTAAAAACACTTAGTCTCATTCAGACCCAAGAGTGAGGTTCAGGATACTTCTCTGATGGCTCAAAACTTACCAACAAACTCATAGTGGCTGGCTCCTGAACTGCTCAGTGCTCCTGCATACCCTTACAAGGCCCTGGCTTGGCCTCGCTCCAGATCTAGCGGAGGCCTGGGGCCAGCCCAACAACCAGATACAAACAATTGTGTTTGAGATGCTCCCTAAATGAGGAGGCAAGAGAAACCAGAAAGCATAGGGTCCAAAGGCCCCAAACAAAACCCAGCAAATAAGGAAAGCTATACCTTAGAGCCAAACTATACTGGGTACTCTGAACTCTCAAGAAGCCCCAGAGCAAGAAAGGGAAAGGACCTGCCCCCAAACAAAAGCGAGGCACAAGTCAGGGCTGGATGCCATCCCTTAGCCCCAGGAGGAGGTGGTGAGCAGCCTGGCAGTTGCCCTGTGGTATTCTTGGGGAAAATCCTGCCCAAATCCAGAACCATAAAGAAAAGTTTACAAGGGGGCTACCTGACTGGCCTGAGAAGAAAAGAGAAGGGAGCTGTGCTAATCATGTGGCCAGGGCCCCGAGGGACAGGGCAGCTGGAGAGTGGGCCATCCTGTAAAATGGCATGACAGCACAGATGGGGCAGGCTTGGATATAATCCTTAGGCCAATTCTAGTGGGCACTTTGCTAATAAACAGATCACCCTGAGGCGTCTGTGAGAACAAGAGCCCTGAGGAAGCAGCAGTGGGACCAGGCCTAAGAATACCCAAGAAAGCCAGCTCAGATCCCAGGCAGGCTGGCCTCTTGGCCTGAGAATTCTCACATGGCCATCGTGTCTGGTACTCAGCCTTTCCAGGCCTTCTACTGAACTCTGGGCATCAGCAGGACCAAGGTATGGAGTGGGAATGAATGTGGATCCAACCAAGAGGATGGAAAAGGGAATTGAGCAGCCTGTTTACCTCTGACATCAGCCTGGGGCTGGAAAGGTCTGTGAGGACCTATCAGTCAACCTGCAGAAGTTAATTAGTAACTCACCCTCAAAGGGTAAATCAGGATGACAGGACAAATGCAATCCAACAAGGCAAAGCCAATGTGGGACAGGGCAGGCACAGTTCCTTAATCAGCCCTTGGCCCCAGATGCAGGTTCTTAACCCCTTCCACCCCTTCTCTCTGGGAATAGCAGCAGACGGAGGCAAGAGATTGTCAGGGCAGGACCTGCCAGACTGAGCGTTCAGCAGAGCAGATCTTCCCTGGGGGAAGAGAGCGTGTGCCACCCCCAGCATTCCTCACTGTGTGACACAGTTTTCTCCCATATCCTGGGCATATCTGTCTGACATGGTGGTCCTTAAGTCCTCGATGTCACGGCGCAGCTGTTGAACCTCTTCTAGTTTCCTCTTGATCATATCCGGCTTCTGCAAATCCAGCTGAGTCCCCGGGTGCTGTGCAGCTGAGTAGGAGAGCATTTTGAGAAAATGTTAGTGAGTCAGTTAGGAGATGCTTTCATGTGGAGGGGGCAGGATGGATAAGTAAGCTCTTTAAGGCCCATGATCTGGGGACATAGCACGTTGCTTTGTTTGTTTTAAGTAGGCTACATGCCCAGCACAGAGCCCAATGCAGAGCTTGAATGCATGACCCTGACTGAGATCAAGACCTGAGCTGAAAACTTGCTGCCTCAGGACCATTTTCTGTTCATCCTGCATTCAGGTACCCATAAGGATGCCTGTTTCCAAAGCAGATTTACTGTCTACTTTGCTAAACACATAAACTCCCAGGGGGCAGTGACCAGGCCTACAAAGCCTTGTTCACACAAGTAAGGATGGGAAAGCTGGGTGGGGTGACAAGAGAACGAGAACCACTCTCTCCTGGGTCCCAGACTGGCCTGAGAACTCACAGTGAATGCCCAGGAGCAGGGAGAGATTGGGGTCATGGCCCTGGGCCCTCTGGGTCACGATACTACAGACAGCCTGCAGATCTTGAAGGCAACTGGCCAACTCCTGGTGCAGCTCAAATGCCAGCTGGGCTGTGTCTGGTGAAGATGGGGACCCTGGTTGGGCCTGGCGCAGGTGTTCCTGGAGTGTCAGATTCTTCTCAATCAGGTCCTGGTTCTGCACTGAAAGCTGAGCAGACAGATGGGCAAACACATTAACCCAGGCCCAGGGAAGGGCAGAATATCTGTACCTGTGTGTGGTTATATATGAGTCATAGGTGATATCACGCCACCCCACCCCCCACCCCCGCCGCAACCCCTACCACCAGGCTTAGTACTCCCCCCACTCTCAATATTGGGCCTAAATTCTCCTGCAGGTAGATGGGGCCCGTAGGGTTCCAGCACTGGAGAGGAAACCACTCCCCAGCAGACTCTGAGTCATCAGCCTGCAGAGGTTTCTGTTCAGGAACCAGAGATAATACTCCCGCCCCTCGGAACTCTATCTGAAGCCAGTCCCTCGGCCAACTCTGTTAACCAGGCTATTAGAGAAGGCTTAACGTGAACTGTGAAATCTGAGGAGACACTGGTTTCAATCTCTCCCTGCCACCCTGACAAAAGTGGCCACGAGCCAGCCTCATCAGTGTGTGTCAGAGGAATAAAGGGGGCAAGAAAGACAGTGCACAATACAGCTAGTGGCCGGCCACTGGGTGGGGGGCTGGAGAACTAGGAACCTGGAGAACACAGTGCTAGAATGTGTCCTACCTGTCTTTTCACACTTTCACCTCAGTGGTGTCAGGCTTCTCCTACAAAGACCGGCTACTCAGGTATGTCTGTGTCTCCTTCCCTCCCTTCCCTCTCCCTGAACAGCTCAACCCATTCTCCCCTTCCTATCTCAATTCCGATTTAAAGACACTGAATACTTGCTTCTCCAGTCCCTGCCCTTCACCCACACTGGGCCATGTGACAATCCCAGCTCTGAGAGACTCCTTCCTAGGTCAGTGAACTTGGTCACCCCTTGCTGACTGCTCTGTTTATTACATGAGGACCACCAAGCTCTCAGTCTTCTTGAACCCTTCCTCCCCAGCCCCACAAACCTGTGGCTACAGAAGACAAAGGGAGAGAGACTGACTTCTCACATCCAAAAAGCATTCCTGGGTAATTATGGCCACTCTAAGATGGGCTTAGGACCTTTAATAAAAAGGATGGTGCAATGTCCCTTCCCATTCTTCTGCCAAAAAAGCTCAGCAGGGATCTCTCAAACATGAGGGCTCTTGTGGCAGTAGGGATGGGGAGGGTTCACAGAACAATCAGGTTTGTGGAGGCAGTACCGAGAAGCCCAGCTAATGCCACTCACCTCCTTCACGGCTGTACGCAGCTGCTGCAGAGCTGTCTCCCTCCGCTGGGCCTCCTCTTTCAGGGCCTGGCTTGTTCCTTCTTCCTGAGCCACTTCTTGCTCTAGGCTCTGAAGGGTACGATTACACATGAGTAACAAATCTGGTTCAGACCGCATCACCTTTGGCCTGGACGACATAGTAAAGCCCCACCCCACCACACACTGCTAAGAGATTACCTTTAGGACAGCCCTGATCTGCTACTTCCCTTTGAAACGCTCCTATAAGTCACTGACCATGTACCCACTAGAGGCCAGCTTCTCGGCAGGGCATTTCAGGCCAGTTTGGCCCTTACCTACTTTTCTAGCCATATCTCTTCTTATCTTCCACACAGCCTCCACTCCAGTCCCACCAGATGACTGAACAGTCCTCATTCCCAAAGGCCCCAGCTCCAGTGCTGTTGCGTACCCCCCTTCCCCTGTGCCCAGGCTACTCTCCGGCTCTGCTGTCACCCGGGAGTCCTTCAAGGCCCACCTGAGCCTTCCTCAATCCGCAAATCAGATCCTATTAATCGTACTCTCGCCCTGCTACTCACACTTCCGTCATGGTTCATGAATACATTTGTTGGCTGTGCACATGACTCCCCCCTCCATTAACTTTCTTGAGGGCAGGGAATGTCCAGTCAGTTGAGTTCAGTATTTATTGAGCACTTACTGTGACACGCACTGAGGATACTGACAATACCGAACAATACCTGTCTTTGAGGAGCTCACAGCCAAAGCCCTTGAGAACACTGTATATTAAATGCTTCTGACAGAGATAAAAGGTAGGATAGCACTCCCACAGGCACCTAATCTAGTTAGGAGGGAGGGAAGGAAAAAAAGTGTGTGTGTGTGTGTGTGTGTAGGGATGGTCAGGGAGAGGGAGGTATTTATGTTTGCTATTTTTTGCCTCTCATCCTATTCATTCCAATCCCTTCCCCCAAATTTGAAACTTATTTGAATCAAGTATTTAACAATTTTCTGAATTTTCCATTTTGTATTAATAAAAAAATGTAACTTCCAAAAGAGAACATCTCATCACCATGAAATACACTAGGTGACCATTGTGAATCTACCCGATTCCAGCAAATGCACCTGATACTTTAATTTGCCTGAGGAGTTTCATCATGGATAAATGTACCACTTAAATGTTGGGCTTTTTCAACCTTTGTGGAACCTGTGGGTTCCAGGAAATGTATCTGAGATCCATTAAAAACTCTACCAAGAATCTGGGATTTTAGATGGGTATAAACACTCACTAGGCTTGACTATCCTTACAGGACTTGAAATAGGGGAACTAGACAGACACAGCCTGACCCACATGATATGGCAAAGGCAGAACTGCAGCTTTGAGCTGTTCTCAGAGGAGTGCATTTCACTTGTTTTGGTGTGAAAACTCTTTTGGAGTCCAAAGAGAACCTGAGTGAACCTGTTTTGCTTAGGATTTCTTGGAGAACCCAATTAAGGAAACCCACCCCCCCACACACACTCTGGCCCAAAATAGAAACCAGGAGTCTTTAATTTTTCCTTATTCTTTAACTCCCTACATCTTGTCAGTCACTGATTCCTCTCAATTTTACCTCCAAAAATTCACTTAAATCAGTTCCCTCACATCTCTTCCTTGCTATGCTGCCTTATGCCAGGTTCCTTCATCATCTCTCACAGAATTTCTGTAGTAGTCCACCAGCCTCCGGCCTTGCCTCTCTCCAAATGCCACTCTTCTTTCCACACTCAAGCCTGAGTTGCAAATCTAACCACATCACTCCCAAATTAAATTCTATAGTAGATGTCCATGGGGCGCCTGGGTAGCTCAGTCAGTTAAGCATCTGGCTCTTGATTTCAGCTCAGGGCATTGATCTCAGGGTCCTGGGACTGAGCCCCACATCAAGCTCCACACTCAGAGGGGAGTCTGCTTGAGATTCTCTCTCCCCCCTCCCTTGCCCCTCCCCCTGCTTGCGAGTGCTTTCTCTCCAAAATAAATCTTTATAGTAGATTCCCATCACCTATCAAAAGAATAAAAGCAAACTTAGTTGGAGTTAGCCCAGTTTCTACACACCACCTTACTTCGACAATATCAGACTGCTTGCAGCTCTGTGTGCAAACTCTGCTGTTTCATGCCTCCATGTTCCTACCAGTGCTATTCCTTCTATCTGGAATTCCAAAAGCAACCTATCCAGCTCTTCTTTGCCTGGCTAACTCTTCCTCCTCCTTCCAGGCTCATGATCTCCAGAAACCCTTCCTTAACCTCCGCTGCTCTCACTGACTCTTCTATGCTCCCCCAAAGTAACATGAACGTTGCTCTCATAATACTGTGCTGAAACCCCTTCCCAACAAGATTGTAGGCTAGAAGCATTGATTGGGCCTCATTCTTGCTATACTCCCAACAACTGGGCAAACTGTATGACACAGAATAGAGTTGGCTGAATTCTAGAGATGCCGTCAAGCCCTGCCTACCGTATCACAAGGACACCAGCTCACCTGTACTTGTAAACGCAGCTGATCCATCTTCTGCTGTTGCTTCTCCACAACCTGAAAGGCAAAGTTATCAAGGAAGCCTATAAGCACAGGCTGACAGTGAGGTCAGAGGGCAAGAAGCTACACAAGGATCTGTGGTCTGGCTATTAGACCCACTGGCTATAGCCAATCAACAGTGAAACCAGGGTGAAAACAATTAGCTCTACATACAGAAATATAATCCAGACTCCCTATCCTAGCTAACTAGCTTCACACTTCTGTATTCAACTCACAAAGAGGTTTAAACAGGAATGTAGTGTGGACCTATGACCACTACTGGGGGAACCCACCCTGATGACTGTGGGCCAGTGGAATAAACTTTATACATAACCAGTTTACATTTTGGTTTAGTAAAGGACATGACTAAAAATTCAATTTAATGAAGTCTATCCTACCCAGGGCTGTGGTAGATGCTATGATTTATAGTTTGGTCACACTGATTGTCTAAGGAGAGAAACTGAACAGGCCCAGTTTCCTGTCCTTTGAGACCTCAGGTGTTCTCTGAACCATTTCTGGGTCTTCTGTTTTGCTGACTTGCCCTCAGTCTCACCAACAGGTTTGGAGACTTTCTTCTCTACTGAATTAGGGCCACCCCACTGGTTAGAACTCTGCCCAGTATAAGAGGTCTGTATGGGGCCTAAGCCATGAATGAAGTGCACCAAGCTTCAGTGCACCATTTTGGAGCATCTAGTTTAGATGTTCAGAAGCATATCCTCCCCTAACTCTGCTTGCCTGTCATAAGGATAAATATCTAAAATGCAAACATTATGCAGGGGTGACTTCTCAGAAAAGGGAGAAAAGCTCTGGGTAACAGATCTTAGGTGGCCTAGGGCCAGAAATTCATGGTTCCTTCTCAGTACACAATCTTTTCTTTCCTCTCAGCCTGCCCTCTATTACAGCCTGGACACTCTCAGTCACCTTTCGGAGGGAATCACATTCTTTCTGCCAGGACTCCATTTCCACTTTTGGACCTTCTCCCTGTTGGGCTGGATCTTCTCCACTGGCCTCCTCCACACACTGCTTATCTTGCAGGCTGAAAAACAGCGGCCTCTTCAAGAATTTTGAAGTCAGACAGATGTGGCTTTGACTCCTGATTCTAGTATTTACTGTATATTTGGGGGTAAGACACTTCAGGCGCTTCCAAGCCGTAGCTGGGGATAATGTTAGGTCTTTTGTAACATAGGGTGTGCCACACACAGGCTGCCTAGTGTTAGTTCCCTTCCCTAGAGGCCAGCATCTATCTAATGTGCCACCAATTTTCTACCTGCCCAAAGCTCTTTATATTTGTTTTGATATTTAAAAATAAACATTCATCACAGGTATTCAGATTAGAAAAGTCATACATGTATACTGCAGAAATATTGGAAAATACAAGAAAAAACTTTTTTCCTGGCACACAAAGTCTGGGGCAGAGTCAACTTTGACTCCAACCTCTCTTCTGACTCCAACCACTGGTCTCCTCCAATGGATCCCTACAATCACTTTCATCATGGTTCATCTGCTGAGATAAACAACAGGGTCACTGTGGTTGAACATGGCATGAGAAATCCAATCCATCCCATTAGAAACTGGATTTGGTTCAAGAGGCTGCTGAAACACAGCCATCACATTTTCAGAAACTGCAATTAATATGGAAGAGGTTCTCAAGACACTCTGAGAGTACATTATGGCATCCTGCTTTGTTCTTAGAACCTGTTGTGACCATCGACAGAACAATTCCTAGGGCTGAAGAGAAATAGATGTTGCTGGTAGCCTTCAGCTTACAAGGTTCAAAATGTAGATAACCCCCTTCCTCCCCAGTCCCTAACACCAGGATATGCTTTTGCAAATATACAGACAACTAATTTCCCAGTTTATAAAGTGGCTCCCTTCATTCAACACATACATACTCAGAGATTATTATCCAGTATTATCATGCCAAGCACTGAGTTGGACCTTCCAAAGGATACAATAACAAGCCCCCACTGCAACACTACACCCTCCACTCCCCATCTCAAAGACCTATTCCTTACCCATACGCAGCTTTCCTATTACTCACATCCCAAAGAAACGAAGCTCAGAAAAGTAAAGTGATTTGCCCAAAGTCACACAGGTAGTGAGTGGAGCACACTTAGCTCTCTACTCCTTTCCTCAATCACACTGAGATATTTACCTATGTCTAGTGGAGAATTCTGCTCCTTTCTGTCTCAGGCTTTCCAGCTGAACTTCCTTCTCTCTGCATGCTGCCTGGGTCTCCTCCAGCAAACTCTCCAGCTCAGTCACTCTCTCCTGCAGCTCTGTACTCTTCAACTCAGAATCCTTAAGCTGAGAGACAGGATCCCATGCTTAGGTCAACAAGCCAAGGAAGACTGAGTATCTCAAAAACTTTGCAGTCCAGTTGCAAAGTTGACAGATGTGAGTCTGGACATGACTCCTTTGGGTTTTTCCTTTCGGGAAACCACAGTGTAACTGCTTAGAGCAGAGACTGAGAAAGTGCCCCTGCTTGGCTACTCTCTTGCTTGCCCCAGGTACACCCAGACATTGCTGCTACCTGCTGGCTCTGCTTCTGATGGTCTTCCAGGGTGGGCAGGTCAGCCAAGTAGCGCTCCAAGGTCTCAATACGTTGCTGCTTCTCCCGGTTCTGTTCTGATTCCTTCTGACATTTCTTTTTCAAATTATTGATATGCTTATCACGACCCTTTACCTAGGGAAAGAAGTGTCAAGAATCTGTCTCCACTGACTCCTCTAGGACCTTGAACATCACATTTTTTCTGAAGTGACCATTGTTGTCTCTGCCCTTAGGGCTGTAAATGTTGTTCTACTGCAATGAAGGTAGGGAGGTGATCAAATTTTGCCATTTAAGATTAGGGCATAAACTGCAGAGTTAACACACCTGAATTTTCCAATCAAGGGTAGGGAAGAAGGGCTCCTTGGGCAGTTTTTAAAAACTGGTAGCACTTCTATATACAGGCATACCTGGGCGACACTGCAGGTTTGGTTCCAGACCACTGCAATAAAGCGAGTTATCACAATAAAGCAGGTCAAATGAATTTTCTGGTGTCCCAGTGCATGTAAAAGTTATGTTTACACTATACTGTAGTCTATGAAGTGTGTGATAGCATTATATGTAAAAACAATGTACATGTCTTTTTTTTTTTTTAAGATTTTATTTATTTGTCAGAGAGAGAGAGCACAAGCAGGGGGAGCGGCAGGCAGAGCAGGCAGAGGGAGAAGTAGGCTCCCTACAGAGCAAGGAGCCCAATGCGGGACTCAATCCCAGGACCCTGGGATCATGACCCGAGCTGAAGGCAGGCACTTAACTGACTGAGCCACCCAGGCAGTCCCAACAATGTACATGTCTTAATTAAAAAAATATTTTATCGCTGGGGTGCCTGGGTGGCATAGTTGGCTAAGCATCCAACTCTTAGGCTCAGGTTATGATCTCAGGGCCATGAGACTGAGCCCCGAATTGGGCTCCACACTCAACATGGAGTCTGCTTAAGACTCTCTCCTTCTCCCCTCCCCCTCTCCCCGACTCTCTCTAAAAAATAAATAAATCTGAAAAAAAAAAAAAACTTTAGCTGAAACATACTAATCATCATCTGAGCTTTCAGTAAGTCTTAATCACTAATCACAGATCACTATAACAGACATAATAATAATAATCAAAAAGTTTGAAATATTGCAAAAATCACCAAAATATGACACAGAGATATGAAGTGAGCAAATGCTGTTGGAAAAATGCCACCAACAGACTTGTTTGAGGCAGGGTTGCCAAAAACCTTCAATCTGTAAAAAATGCAGTATCTGAGAAACACAATAAAGTGAAGCACAATAAGACAAGGTATGCCTGTTAAAAAGAATTTTTCTGGTTTTTGTCCTGGGTTCCTGGTCTGGGAGAAAACTTCTAAACTCTTAGAATTTCCCAAATAATGATAGTGTCTTTGTTATTCATAGTGGTCTGGTCTGTCCCAGTGAGATAAGTAATGCATTCTTCCCTAAACACCACATATGATTTAAAGTTAAGCAATCACCTGGAAGGGTTAATGAGACTCTAAACTTCTTGAGAAGGAGCTGTGTCCATTTTACTCATTATCATAGCCCCAGTATGATGTGCCAAGCACGATGCTTGGCACAGAGTGGGCACCAACCAAGATTTGCTGAATGGAGACTTTTTCTTCACTATTATGGTTTTTTCTTTGGCTTATGAAAAAAGGATGCTGAAGGAAGCAAGAGAAAGCAGAGACAAAGGCAGATCTACTGATGTCAAAAGGAAACACAGACCTAATTTAATCCAAAGATAAGAAAGTACTTAGCCAAAGGCTTTACTCCTGGTATAACCTGTACCCTTTCAAGCTCTAAAGCAGTGATTCTCACATTTTAATGTGCCTCAGACTCAGCTGGGAAGCTTACTGAAAATGCTGATATCTCTGAGTCTGGAATCTCCCTCATCTGATTTCTCCAGAGAATAAATCTCCAGTCTCTTATTGGGGAAATCTTTGAATTAAAAAAATGGTGGATTACCCACAGATGTTTATCTCTTCTCCCTTCCAAAGCATTTCTAAAATGACAGAAAGGAAATAAAGTACTAATTTTAAAAAGTTTAATAGAGGAGGAGGCAAAAGTGTATGAGATTTCAATGTATTTATAGAAGATGAAAGTAGACGGGAGATAAATTACTTAGAGAAGAGTTATAACCTGCAAAGGGAGTTACAGACAACTTGGAAAACAATGTGCCCTTCACACCGCACAAGTACCTCTGTACTTGAAGTACCAGGTACGTGTGAGGCAGGTATCAGCCACAGATCTGAAAATAGGGCACTCACTGGAAGTCTATATACAGGTTAGCTGGATACCATTTTTACCCTAGATTTCCCTAACAGGAGACTGGAGGAAATTTATTCTCTGGAGAAATCAGATGAGGGAGATTCCAAACTCAGGGATATCAGTCACAGCAGAGAGAGTGCAGCACTGGGTTGAAAGTAAGTATAAGTAAAAATCTATTTATAGAACTGTGGGACTCTAAGCCTAATCTCTTTCTCAATATTGAGGTCCTAAAGGCCAAAAGCATTCTTGTCCTCAGCCTCCCAACTAAGCAGCAGGCTGAAGACTGATTCTTTTTCTGGAGAGAGTGAGATAAGACATTCAGATACTAATATTTGAGGGCTCCCAAGTGAGAAGGCAGTCTAAATCTGACTATCCTATAATGCAGTCCACCAGGAAATTACCATGAACCCAGAGCTTCTATCCAGCTTTTAAATACTTCATTCTTTTTTTTTAAAGATTTTTATTTATTTATTTGACAGAGACACAGCGAAAGAGGGAACACAAGCAGGGGGGAGAGTGAGAAGCAGACTCCCCGCTGAGCAGGGAGCCCGACGCGGGGCTCGATCCCAGGACCCCGGGATCATGACCTGAGCTGAAGGCAGATGCTTAACGACTGAGCCACCCAGGCGCCCCTAAATACTTCATTCTTAAACATGAGTGCCCATTCATTCAAGGATCACCAAGCCTCTGATGTGAAAGACACCGAAACAAAACAAAACGTTCTGGAAAAAAAAAAAAAAAAGAAACAACACTGTAAGTAGATGTAGACATCTCAAAAGATAAAATCAGTATCATCAGAGAGAGAAGATACTGCACCCATGAAACAAAAACAGCAAAAACCTCAAGAATACTATTCAGAGGGCGCCTGGGTGGCTCAGTTGGTTAAGCGACTGCCTTCGGCTCAGGTCATGATCCTGGAGTCCCAGGATCGAGTCTCGCATCGGGCTCCCTGCTCAGCAAGGAGTCTGCTTCTCCCTCTCCCCCCTCTTGTGCTCTTTCTCTCTCTCACTCTCTCTCAAATAAATAAATAAAATCTCTAAAAAAAAAAAAAAAGAATACTACTCAGAAATATAAAGGTATATGTCAGGAGAAAAAGAGTTAAAGATGGAAATCTCTGTGGAGTGGAGTTGGGTACAGAGCTACTAAGTTTTATTATAAACATATTGGTATTTGATTATATAACTGAGATACATGTATTTTGACTGAAAGTTTCTTTTTAAACAAGCCTCTAAGTCCTTGCTATCCTAGTGCCGCAATGTCACCTGGGAGATTGTTAAAAATGTAGGATTTCAGGCACATCCCACCCCAGAAGTATTAAATCTGGATCTGTGTTTTATTTTACTTAAGAAAAAAAGAAAAGATGTTAAGTAATCTCTACACCAAACGTGGGGCTCAAACTCACAAGCCCGAGATCAAGAGTCACACGCTCCACTGAGACTGAGCCAGCCAGGTGCCCCTGGATCTGAATTTTAAACAAGATGACCCAGTGATTCTTAAGCACATTAAAGTTTAAGAAGCACTGCTCTGGTTGATTTTGATGCAAGTGGTCCAGAACTAAACATTACTAACTGGTCCCCCAAGAACATCTGCATTAGAGCAAGCTGTGAAACAGAAGCAAAAGATTTTAAATCAGCTCCTTCTACGATGACCAATCTTACCCTAAGGCAATTCTAAGGTAAAAATGTAAAAATTCCCAAACTGGCTGCACACACAGAATTCTTTTCTAATTTTTAGGTAGAATAAGGAAAAACTCGGCTGAATGATGTAAATTTACCATAGATGTTTAAATATCTTGCAACAGTACCATCCGGTACGACTGCCCAGGCTGGTTTTCTACCCAGGTCAGTTGGAAGCCCATCACAACCTGGGGCAGTGAGGGACGTTCTGTCTGTGGCAGTTTTGTGGAGATGAAGCAAAAGGAGGGGTGCCATTTCTAGCAGACCAGTCCTGCACGAGAAGTCAATGCAGGATCTCACCCAATTGGTTCCGCCTAGTTCCAAGAACGGGGGCCAGAAACAGCTTAGGGTTCGGCAGGAGAAGGCTGACTGCCAACTCCTTTGTGAATTAGAAAGCTACCAACTCCTTAGCTCACCCTTTCTTCCTGTTTCTTCCCCTCCTCTGAGTGCTTCTGCAACGCCACTTTGAGTGATTCTCTGATGAGCTGGATTTCAACTTCTGAAGCAGAGAGTTTCTTTTCAAGCTCGATCTTTTCTTTGCTCAGGGCTTCTGTCTTCTGTGCAAACTGCGCACGTAAGAAAGTGTTCTCTCGCTGCAATTCCTGCATAAAGATTCTCAATACATAACTGTTCCTCAACCTTATGGCCCCATGTACTTTAGTTATCCTCAGTCTACTTTGTGGTCAAATATCATCCTTCTCTAAGAATTTCTTCAAGCAGTGCTTCTCACAGCGTGGTCCTAGGACTAACATCTTCAGCATCACCTGGGGATTTGTCAGAAATAAAAATTCTTGGGGGGCGCCTGGGTGGCTCAGTCGTTAAGCGTCTGCCTTCAGCTCAGGTCATGATCCCAGGGTCCTGGGATCGAGCCCCGCATCGGGCTCCCTGCTCCGCGGGGAAGCCTGCTTCTCCCTCTCCCCCTCCCCCTGCTTGTGTTCCTGCTCTCGCTCGCTCTCTCTCTGTCAAAGAAATAAATAAAATCTTTAAAAAAAAAAAGAAAGAAAGAAAACTTCTTGAGCCCAACTCCCAGCACACTAAATCAGAAAACTCTGAGGATGGGGCTCAGTAACCTGTGTTTTAACAAGCCCTTCAGGTGATTCTGAAGCACACTCAAATTTTCTCCTCTACTCATTCTCTCTATGATCTTGGGCAAAAGTTCTTCCTCCTTCTTGGGCCTCAATTTTTTCACCAGTAAATTAGAGGACTGAACTAGATTTTATGTAAGGGCCTTTCTCACTCTAACATTCTGATTCTATAAGATAGAACACTGTCTGAACAGGCCCACTAGGTGGCAAAGCCAGTACTATAATCTGTCTAATACCCATCACTCAAAAGCCCATATTGCAGAAGAAGTGAACAGAGCAGGCTTTTTTAGGAGCCACTGCCCTCAGTGAAAACATGGCTTCCTTTAGTTGCTCCTAGACATGGAAAAATAAAAAAATGAGCATGGCTCTAAATCCCATTACCTCTGCCTCTCCCTCCATTGGGCTAAGGCTGGTAGATTAAGACTTCTCAGGGGCGCCTGGGTGGCTCAGTTGGTTAAGCGACTGCCTTCGGCTCAGGTCATGATCCTGGAGTCCCGGGATCGAGTCCCGCATCGGGCTCCCTGCTCCGCAGGGAGTCTGCTTCTCCCTCTGACCCTCCCCCCTCTCATGTGCTCTCTCTCATTCTCTCTCTCAAATAAATAAAATCTTAAAAAAAGAGAAAAAGACTTCTCAGAACATCACCCAACTCTAGAACCTTACTATGTACCTTGATCTGCCTTCATTTTCTCCCAAGTATGTCCTGACACCAAGGCATACCTAATTCTACCCCCGAGCCTTCTCTGCCCCCACAAAGGCAGAACAAGGGATGCATTATAATTAGGATGCCTACCCATTAAGGGCAAGAACACCTTATATCACTTGATCCTTTTTCTATCTCCTGGATACCTAGCAGTACCAAGCAAAGGGAAGACACTGAGTTATGACAACCAGAATGTCATTCTGGCTGCCAATGCTTACCTGCAGCCTCAGCAAGCAGACATCCCCAAAGGGGGCAGGGCGGCCCAAAAGGGCACTGTGGACTTGCAGTTCACTTTCCCGTACTTTCTGCTCCAGCTGAGAGATGTGTTTCCTCTGCCTGCAAAAGCCAGTAGAATGAGGTCCAGGGTCCTGACACTAACCCACTTGCAACATGAGTACAATTCATACTATGTTAAGCAAAGGCCTTGCATCTGGATAACACTGTTTTGCTGAAGAAGGAAGAGCAAGTAAGAAAGCTGACTTGGGGGAAATGAGGAAAGATCAGCTACAAAGAACTGGATGTCCACTTTAGGCACTCCCAGAGTCCCTGCAGAGGATACACAATTGGCCCGTCCCATTAGTCAGATATAGGACTAGGTTGCTTATCAACCTAGCTCTACCATGAGGCAAGGCATGGATTCAAACAGAGAGGGATGTGCTACCCTTGGAGAGACCTCATTAGGTGACCTCAGTGGGGGCTGGGAGAGCAGATATTGGTCCTAGGGCATCCCTTGACCTCTTACTTGTCAATGAGGAGCTCCTTTTCCTTCAGAAGGTGTTCATTACTGTTTAAGATGCTGATCCACTGTGCTGGTTCTAATGGGGGCAGTGATGGAGCAAATGCAGCGGGATGGTGGCAGATGGCTCCATTCTGAAGCTGGAAGACAAGGAGGCCCAGAGGGGCTTGATCTTGACCCACAGGCACCTGAAAACACCTGAGCAGTACCCAGCTGGGTCTCTAGTCAAGGCTCACTTTGGCTCAGCCTGAGGAGGCCCAGTGTTTACGAAATAATTTTAGCTCTGATGCATGACTGGAAAGAACCTGCCAGGGAGATTTCTGCCAACTGGACACTCCCTGCTCATAAAGGCTCTAGTTTCTAAGAAAAGGTCACTTATCTTTCATTATCTGGCAAGAGAGGCAAACCAGGAGCTAAGATGTCCTCACCAACCAGGAAAGGAGAGTATGTCTTGCTTTTTTTTCCTTCCTTAAGCAGCACAAGGCATTTTTTTTTTTTTAACACAAAAATTGGTATAATGGAAGAAACACAGGGGTTTAGAGATAGTTTTTAAACCCTAGCTCTGCTACTTACCAGCTTTGTGACCCTGGACAGATTACTTATTCTAAGAACCTGGTAAATTTCTACATTTACCTCATCAAAGTGCTACAAGGATTAAATTAAGATTCTGTATGTGAAAGTACCTAGCCTAGTGACTGGTACATAAGTACACAATTAGTGTTAGTGTCACACCTCCTGGGGTCTTCTGTTGTAACCCTCTACTCTGGAGGACCTATTTGGTGTTTAATTAGACGACCACCACATTCAATGGTATTCACAAGCTTTCATTTCCCATCTATAAACATCTTACATCTTTCTTACAAATGTTTTCTTTAGAGCCAAAACTTACAGGACAAAACCTATATAGTTCTAAGATCTGCAAAGAACCCACCAAATCCAAGGAAAGAAGGGCCCCTACCTGCATTTGTTCCATCTGTAAACGGATCAACTCCAGATGCTGACGACAAGTGCTGAGCTCGCAAGATCGCTCACGGGGGTGCCAAGGGTCAGGGTTCGGTTGCCATACCTGAGAGGGTAGAGGCTTGGAGAAGCCAGGAGCAGGTTGGAGTCCCAAAGGGAGCACTCCACTGCTATTAGGGTGAGGTCCATTCCGCTCACATACCACCCCACTGCCCGGTGCCTTCTTGGTCTCAGGCAACACTTTGTATAACTCCTTGTTTGTGTCAGCTCTTGGGTTGTGAAAGTGGACTTGGTAGTGAGGATCTGAATAAAGTGTCTCCATCATTGCCGACTGATTAAGGGTAGACTCCATACTGGGAATATCAAACTTCCTCACCTCTTCTTCTCTTTCATGGCCCACTGCTGGAAACCAGGACTGCTCAATTCCATTTTCTCCAGTAGCACCACAAAGATACATGAAATCTCTAGACAGGCCTGTAGAACGTTTCATTGCACCTAGGTCTCCATTTCTTGTCATCCCCACACCTTCAGCCAGCCCTGACAAAGGGAGTTTGGAGGAAGAGAGTCCAGCAGGTATAGAATTTGGCTTGGCAGGAGAGGTCCCCAAAGTAGAAGGTATCACATGGGCTGTTGGAATGGTTATGTGGCTTTTGATGGGCTGGAAAGAAGGGCTGCTACTTGAGCTACAAAAATCTGTAAAGAGAATAGTCTTCCGTAAGTCAAAACTGAAGCAGCAGGCTTTCTTGAGTTTGGCTGCTATGCCAGATCTTCTCTGCCTGTCCTGAGACCAGGCAGAATAGACACTATCATCACAAGTATCAGGCAGAAAGGCAACCTAACTGAGAAGTTACGTGTATTCTAGGATCTTAAATGCCATCCGCAAGGTAAACCAGCAAAAGGCAACATTTAGCTTTACTTTTACTTACACCCTGTCCTTTTTATTTGAAAAAAATCTTGCCAGTCAACAAACAAAGCTGAAAAAACAAACTTAAAAAAACAAAACAAAAAAACCCACTTACTTAAGGGAAATGGATTAGGTCCTACTCTTCTGGGAGCTGGGCAACTCTCAAGTTATAATCCAATCCAATAAAAATATCCTTTCCAAGGGCTGCCAGAATCCTCTGTGACCTCCAAAAGCTTCCCAGTGGAGGTAAGCAGTGAATCTAAACTATACGAAGAATAGGCAAAGTGGATAGTGCTGCTCTGTATCCAGGACAGGGAGTACAGCATCTGAATCAGGATTCTATTCTCTCTCCCACACACCAGACCTGACTGCCTGGATATGTGAAGTTATTCTTAGTAACTCTCAGGTTTCACTCCAGCACAGTGAGCACTCTCAAGTGGGTACACACTGAAATCCTCTGTTTTATATTTTGCCTTTCACTTCCCCCTTGTTTATATCCAACTGTGACTTTTCACTTTTCATTCACACTGGATTTATGCTTCCTTTAGCTCTTGCCTGGTTTTGGGAGACAACTCTCTGATTAGACCTGCTACAGAAGGTACACATTTCTATATTATTTCCAACTTTCAAGCGCTGCCCTGAAAAAGACTATAGGGTCACAGAATTAATGTGCCAAGGCATTGGGCTGCAAGCAAACAACAAGACAGGAATGTGAGGAAACATACCTGTTACCTTCAGCAGAGAGAAAACTGAGTAACGGGACAAGGAATATAAATATCTTCCCTTTTCAACAATGTCCAGTACTCTTTCCAAACTAAGCACATCTACCATGGAGAAGAATGGACTACCAATTTAATTCATTTCTTTTTTCTTTCCATCAACCAACACAGAACACTCAGCTAATGAGGACAGATACTATAACCTTTCCCATAATTACCACAGATCAGCTACCATCTTCTTTTTTTTTAAGATTTTTTTTTTTTTTTTAATTTGAGACAGAATGAGAGAGAGAGAGAGCACATGAGAGGGGGGAGGGTCAGAGGGAGAAGCAGGTTCCCTGCCGAGCAGGGAGCCCGATGCAGGACTCGATCCAGGGACTCCAGGATCATGACCTGAGCTGAAGGCAGTTGCTTAACCAACTGAGCCACCCAGGCGCCCCTCAGCTACCATCTTCTCATATGGGTTTGTAAGCAGCTCTTTAAGAACATGGACACAGGGCACCTGGGTGGCTCAGTCGGTTGAGTGTCAACTCTTGATTTTGGCTCAGGTCATGATCTCAGGGTTGTGAGACTGAGCCCCACATTGGACTCCATGCTCAGAGCAGAGTCGGCTTGAGAGTCTCTCCTTCTCCTTCTGTCCCTCTCTCCCCCCACCGTCTCTAAAATAAATGAATAAATAAAATCTTAAAAACAAAATAAAAAGGGGGGCGCCTGGGTGGCATAGTCGGTTAAGTGTCCGACTCTTGGTTTCGGCTCAGGTCATGATCTCATGGCTACGGGATCAAGCCCCGCATCAGGCTCTGCGCTCAGCACAGAGTCTACCTCAGATTCTCTCTCCCTTTCCCGCCCACATGCACGCTCTAATAAGTAAAAAAACTTAAAAAAAAAACAACAAAAACAAAACCCAGAAACACCCCCCCCCCAAAAAAACGAAAACCATGGACACGTCAAATTATCCCTTATAGTGTATGGGATAAGACAAAGTATCTAATTTCCTATACTTAGATGATCTTGGGGATATATATATAAAAGGCCATACCAAAACAAAACAACAGTAATTTCTGATAAATGTGTCCACCTCTAAGGACCAAGAAAGAACATTTCAGAGGCGAAGGACACAGTTTTTGATGTCCCATAACTTATACATAGGAATAGTCAACAGGCTAAGGTAGACTGTGGTGATGAAAACTTCCAAGAATAGTAAGCTCCCTGCTTGAAATCCTCTGTAATGGCACCATAGTATCCACTCTTACCAAGGATCTCTGCTCTCAAAGTATAATTATGGCACAGAAGACAGTGAGGTTATGGCATATGAGGGGCTGCTATTACGCTGAACTTTGTAACGCCTCCTTCCATTCTCCACCTACAGCACCACCCACTCTCAAGACTCACCAAATTCTGAGTTTTGAGCCCATAACCAAAGTAGTAATGCCAAAACCAAAGCCTGGAAATGTACCAAATGACCCAGGAGAATTTGTTTTTCCTAATTTTCTAGGAGTGTGGTCCATCCACCGATAAAAGAATAAAGTAAAATGGGGCGCCTGGGTGGCTCAGTCGGTTAAGCGACTGCCTTCGGCTCAGGTCATGATCCTGGAGTCCCTGGATCGAGTCCCACATCGGGCTCCCTGCTCGGCAGGGAGTCTGCTTCTCCCTCTGACCCTCCTCCCTCTCGTGCTCTCTGTCTCTCATTCTCTCTCACAAATAAATAAATAAAATCTTTAAAAAAAAAAAAAAGAATAAAGTAAAATCTTTGTCAGCATGTCACTTACCTATTAGGTTTATCTATTTATAGTAAGGAAACTGGCAATTCTGACAAAATGCTATGAAATGTCAAGTTACACCTTAAGTCTGATTTGTATTTTGAAACATTTTGAAGCGAAATAGCAATACTCATTTTCAAAAGGGCCACTAACCTTCTACAATTTTCAAAGACTTTCAAAATTTAGTGTATGGGATATGTGATTTTTAGAGAAGTCTACAGTTCTCAGAATCATTGGGGTTTTGGCACTTTAAGGATATTCATATTTCTAAATCTCTCCTCCTCAACCATACCCTCTGCCCCGCTCCCTAATTCTTTCTAACAACTCTACTTTCTTGGTGAGGGGTAGATTTAGCTATTGCTAATAGATATTATAAATAATAAATATTTAGCTATTGCTAAATCTTGATCATTTCTGTCTATATCTCTTACTGGTTTATGAAAGTAAGGTAGTCTGAACTAAGCCAGTAACTACTGCAGTCTTAAGCAAAGAGCTGAAAACCTTCCGAGCTCTCCAGTATCCACCTCTACCCCATCCCTTGAGAGTCGTCAAGGTAAAACATTTTAATGAAGGGTGGAATCAAAAGCAAGCCTGTTCACTTTAAAGATGCAACAATGAAAAAAAAGATGCAAAAATGAACTATATTTTATACCAGGCGTAAGGGTTCTTGTCAACTGGGCTCCAAATAAAACCAAGCTAGATGAACAAAATGAGCAAGGATTAAAGACCATTGTACATAACAAACATGGCAGAGAAGCCAGCTTGGATCCTTTATTTAATTTTTAAAAAGATTTATTTATTTATTTATTTATTTAGAGTGTGTATGTGTGCAAGCGGGGGGAGGGGTAGAGGAGGAGAGAATCTCAAGCAGAGTGCGCTGAGTGCGGAGTCCGGTGAAGGGCTCAATCTCACAATCTCACATGATCTCACCCTGAGATCATGACCTGGGCTGAAATCAAGAGTTGGACTCTTAACTGACTGAGCTACCCAGGCATCCCACCTTGGATCCTTTAAAAAAAAAATAACCCAAAACAACAAGCACTGCACATCAAGGCTACTACAATTTAAAAAGAATGCACTACACAGGAAATATATCCCCCCCCAAAGAAATAAAATGCACACAATCTGTGTAACAATGTGACTGAATTAAATAGAGCCACTCAATTCAACAGGGGGAAAATCTAGACCATTGTTTGATTTTTAAAAGATCTATTATTTAGTCAAAATGAAAAAGGTCCCATGACTGCACATGTAGACAAAACCTTAACAAGTAACTAAACTGACAGTAACACTTGATTACACAAGTAATAGAAAAAATACTACAGCTGGGAGACCTGAACCTGACTAGTTATGTGACATGAGGCAAGTTACTTAACCCCTCAGGGAATTTTTGTTACTCACCAGCAAAAAGGAACTGGATTAAATGATTTTCAAAGTCCTGTCTACAACAAAATCTATGATTCAGTTCTACTCAACATTTATGAGCACCATGCCCACATATACACAGCTATCAAACTATTAAAATTAAATGTCAGGTGTCTAAGAGTCAGTACTGGTAGATATCTGCTTGGGTTTTTTTTTTTTTCATTTCTACTTTCAAAGATTTCTATCCTTTTCTTAAAAAAACAGCTTTACTGAAATATAATTCACATAATATTCAATTCACCCACTTGAAGTGTACAATTCAATGGTTTTTAGTATATTCACTATTGTGTAACCATCACTACAATCAATTATAGAATATTTTACCAGCCCA
Organism: Mirounga leonina; assembly: GCF_011800145.1. NCBI lineage: Eukaryota > Metazoa > Chordata > Mammalia > Carnivora > Phocidae > Mirounga > Mirounga leonina. The sequence continues at coordinate 74,743,502 of NW_023270447.1, forward strand.
AAAAGAAACCTCTTACCCTTTAGCAGTCACATTCCATTTACCCTAACTTCCCTAGTCTTGGACAACCACTTATTTTCTGTTTCTCTATATTTGCCTATTTTGGACATTTCATATAAATGGAATCATACAGTATGTGGCCTTTTGCGTCTGGCTTTACTTAGCATAAATGTTTTAAAAGTTCAACCATTTCTGTAACATGTATTAGTACTTCATTTCTTCTTATTGTGGAACAATATTCTATTATATGGATATACTACATTTGACTCATCCATTCATCAGCTGATAAACATCTGGGTTGTTTCCATTTTTTGGCTACTATGAATAATGCTGCTATGAATAACAAGTTTACACATCAAGGATGTGTAAGCACATCATATGCTTTCATTTCTCTTGAGTATATAGGTAGGAGTAGAACTGTTGAGTCATAGGGTAACTCCATGTTTACCGTTTTGAAGATTTGCCAAACTGCTTTCCAAAGCAGCTGCAACATTTTACACTCCCACCAGTAATGTATAGAGGCTCCAATTTCTTTACATTCTCACCAACTTGTTAATATCTTTTTGATTATAGCCATCCTAGTGGGTGTGACATCTGATAAAGTACTAAAGTGACTAGTTTTGTGACTTTAATCAAGTCATCTAATCCTCTGAAACTCAGCTTTCTCAGGGTGCCTGGGTGGCTCAGTTGGCTGAGCATCCAACGCTTGGTTTTGGCTCAGGTCATGATCTCATGGGTTGTGGGATCGAGCCCTCTGCAGGGCTCTGCACTCAGCAGGGAGTCTGCTTGAAGATTCTCTCCCTCTGCCCCTCTTCCCACTCATGCTCTTTCTCTCTCTCAAATAAATAAATCTTAAAAAAAAAGAAAAAAATTCAGCTTTCTCAGCTGTAAAATGGAAATAATATTTCATAGAGTTCCTAAAGATGTTAATGAAAAAATGTAGAAAAAATTTAGCATAGTATCTATCACAAAGTATTTAATAAATAGTTATTAATTATTATCATCAGGTCCTCTGCTCTCTAGGAAATCACTATCTAAATGAAAAAATAAAATACTCTTGTGGTGCTTGGCTGGCTCAGTCAGTAGAGCATGGGACTCTTGATCTCAGGCTCATGAGTTCAAACCCCACACTGGGTGTAGAGATTACTTAAATAAATAAAATCCAAAAAAAAAGAAAATACTCTTGTAAAGCACTGTCTAGCAGTTATTACTTAATTTAAGTGCCCCCAAAATGGCAGACACAATAAAGATACAAGATTGCAGAGAGGGAGGGGTGCCTGGGTGGCTCAGTAGGTTGAGCGTCTGCCTTCAGCTCAGGTCATGATCCCAGGGTCCTGGGATCTAGCCCTGCATCAGGCTCCCTGCTCAGAAGGGAGTCTGCTTCTTCCTCCCCCTGCTCTTGTTCTCTCTCTCTCTCCCCCTCTCCCTCTCAAATTAATAAATGAAATCTTATTTTATTTATTTATTTTTAAAGATTTTATTTATTTGAGAGAGAGAATGAGATAGAGCATGAAAGGGTCAGAGGGAGAAGCAGACTCCCCGCCGAGCAGGGAGCCCGATGCGGGACTCGATCCCGGGACTCCAGGATCATGACCTGAGCCGAAGGCAGTCGCTCAACCGACTGAGCCACCCAGGCGCCCGAAATCTTATTTTAAAAAAAAAGATTGCAAGGCACCTGGGTGGCTCAGTTGGTTGAGCAACTGTCTTCAGCTCAGGTCACGATCCCGGAGTCCCAGGATCGAATCCCACATTGGGCTCCCTGTTCAGCAGGGAGTCTGCTCCCACTGACCCTACCCCGTCTCGTGCTCTCTCTCTCTCAAATAAACAAATAAAAATTTTTTAAAAATTAAAAAAAAAAAAAGATTGCAGAGAGGGAGATCAGTAATGGGTAGAAGGGATGGGAAAAGTCTTGTCAGACACTTCACTAGATTTTGAAAAATAAGAGCAGCATAGCTGGGAAGGGCAAGAGAGGTGGAAACAGCACAAACAGGCCTAGATTAAAGAAGAGCTCAGCTATCCAAAACAACAACAACAACAAAAGTTCTGTGCTTTTTCATTGCAGTGAAACACCACACTTTGTAACAGTAAGAAATGTCTGAATGGGTGGTCTGAATGGGTGGGATAGAGCCAGATCACAGAACTAAGGCCTCTGAACTTTATCCTCCAAGTATCAGAAGCAGTCAAGGAGGGCGCCTGGGTGGCTCAGTTGGCTGAGCGACTGCCTTCGGCTCGGGTCATGATCCCAGGGTCCTGGGATCGAGTCCCGCGTCGGGCTCCTGGCTCAGCGGGGAGCCTGCTTCTCCCTCTGACCCTCTCCTCTCTCATGCTGTTTCTCTCTCGCTTGCTCTCTAATAAATAAATAAATAAAATCTTTAAAAAAAAAAAGAAGCAGTCAAGGATTTACAGGAAAGGGAAACTATGAAACCAGGCTTTTAGAAAGATTAACCTGGCAGTAGAGGGAAAGATTTGAGGACAAGAAACCTATTAAAAAGTTATTTAAGACAGGACAAACAGGGGCGCCTGGTGGCTCAGTCGTTGGGCGTCTGCCTTCGGCTAGGTCATGATCCCAGGGTCCTGGGATCGAGCCCCGCATCAGGCTCCCTGCTCAGCGGAAAGCCTGCTTCTCTCCCTCTCCCACTCCCCCTGCTTGTGTTCCCTCTCTTGCTGTGTCTCTCTCTCTCAAATAAATAAATAAAATCTTAAAAAAAAAAAAAAAAGACAAGACAAACAGTAAAAACTGAAAGGAAAGGGCCAGATGTAAGAAACACGGAGTAAAAAAAATCAAGCAAACTCCTTGGCTGAAAGGACTGAGTTATGAATATTCTGGAAATGACAATACACCTGGAACACAATCTGAAAATGACAACACATATTAGTAATCAAAACATTAATCCAAACTTACCCTCTGCAATGTCTGAGCATGATGTGCCAAGGGCTGTGTCCCCACTGTCAGCTACACTTGAGCAGCGGCTGAATCGACTCCGAAAAGCCTCTGATATAACGGGGGTCTGCCATTCAGTCCCCAGGGAACTACCCTTTTGAATTCCACTGGAACCTGAAATAAGTGGCATTTCTCATCTTTAGTGTGAACCAGTTGATGTAACCCCATAAGACTGTTTAAATAAAGCACTTAAACCTATAAAAAATAGAATCACTCTCTCTCCTATGCCTATTTCAGCTTCTCTGAGTTAGTTAATTTTAAATGGAAATAGCATGAGAGGTGAGAATGTTCACAGACAGAAATAAGACTTACCAAGAACGCAGGAATACTAGGAGAGAAAACAATACCACTCAATAGTAGCTACCATTTTTTGAAACCTAGAAGCCATAACACTTTACCAACATGATCTCATCTACTTACTTACTGAATAGTATTGTCACCCCTATTTTACAGGGGATAGAGCTGAGATTTGAACCCAGGTTGTTCTGATTATAATATCCACATTCTTTCCTCTTACAGGATTTCTCAATAGGTGCTTTTGGCATACAAGGCATGACAATTCTTCAATGTGTAGTCTATACATGTCAGGATGGTTTAGCATCCCTGGTCCCTATTAAATGCCAGTAGCAGCCCTAACCCTATCCCACCATCCCTGTGAAACATGAAAATACCCCATATGTTTCCAAATGCTCCCTAGGGTAACAGGCAGTCAGTCTCTTGTTGAAAACCATTGCATGGGGGCGCCTAGGTGGCTCAGTCAGTTAAGCGTCTGACTTCAAGTCATGATCTAGGGGTCCTGGGATCGAGCCCTGCATTGGACTCTGTGTTCAGCGAGGAGTGTGCTTCTCTCCCTCTGCCCTGCCCCCCACTCATGTGCATGCAGGCTCTCTCTCAAATAAAAGAAAGAAAGAAAGAGAGAGAGAGAGAGAGAGAGAAAGAAAGAAAGAAAGAAAGAAAGAAAGAAAGAAAGAAAGGAAGGAAGGAAGGAAGGAAGGAAGGAAGGAAGGAAGGAAGGAAGAAAGAAAGAAAGAAAGAAAGAAGGAAAGAAACGAAACGAAAATCACTGCTTGACTGAACTGGGGTACCCTGTGGACAGGGTGAATCCAGAACAAGGTAAGTCTTAAAAGTCAATCTGAAGAGTTTAAGACTATTTTGAGTGCAATGCACAGAAACCACTAAAATTTCTGAGTAGGTAAGACAAAACAAGACTGAGGAGATTTATTTAACGTTATTAGCTTGCTACTTGAGGGCCAGTAGGTAGCAAGTGTTTAATAAATACTTGATTTACTAGTATTTACTGTTAAAAAAAACTACAATTTTTCTAAACTGAATCTGATGATCCATGTAAACAAATAGACAAAAACGTTATGATAGCTACTTATCCATTTAAAATGTCAGAGTTTTAGCTGAAATCAGAAAACAAGGTTCTATAGACTCTTTTAGTTGGAAGCAAATGATATTTGAACACAAATCACCTTGTTCTCTTCTTCCAATTTTAGTGCTGCTCCCATCTTTTTAACTCACTTTCTTCTAATTTTGCTACCCTCTGCTTTCTACTGAAGGCACTCTAACTTTCCCCAAGGACTTATTCTTGGGGTCACAGTGGACTGCCTGATGTGAAAGAATCTATATACATGCAGTAATCTATAATAATCTTTCATAGAAGACATACCCAAGAATCAGAGCTTCTGATTAGCATAAGATTAGCTGGTGTTACTATCTGTACTAAGTATAATTCTAGCTAGAAAGAAAGAAATTTGACTTCTTGGTAAGTCTATATGGTGTTATCTCTCTAGTCAGTAGACAAATTTCCAGGCCTTTTGAAATAATGAAAATCGATTGAGGGCCTCTACTACCATCTTCCTGGTCTCTTCTTGTTACTACTACTAATTTTCCATTCTTTACCAGTACCACTTTTCTATCTGCTCACTCCACACATCAATTCTGAAGATATTTGCTAAAATAAAAATGCATTTTGGGGGGTGTCCGGCTGGCTAAGTCGGTAGAGCATCCAACTCTTGATCTTGGGGCCGTGAGTTCAAGTCCCACACTGGGTGTAGAGATCACTTTTTTTTTTTTAATTTTATTTATTTATTTGAGAGAGAGAGAGAGACATCACAAGCTGGGAGGAGGGGTAGAGGGAGAAGTAAACTCCCTGCTGAGCAAGAAGTCCAATGAGGTACTTGATCCCAGGACTCCAGGATCACGACCTGAGCCGAAGGCAGATACTTAACTGACTGAGCCACCCAGGCGCCCTAGAGATCATTTAAAAAATGTATTTTGGTATAAGTATAGAGGCTTATGCTTATTTCAAAATTCAAGTTTGAAAGCTGAAATTTTTTTGTGTTGTGTTACATGTCCTATCACCAATATCTTTACCAAAATATTAAGACCATTATTAATCGAATGAGAGACTACTGAAGACAAAGCCATCAGAAAAGCAGTGAGGTTTTTGTTTTGTTTTAAGATTTTATTTATTTACTTGACAGAGGGAGAGAGACCACAAGCAGGGGGAGCAGCAGGAAGAGGGAGAGGGAGAAGCAGGTGTCCCACTGAGCAGGGAGCCCGATGTGGGACTTGATCCCAGGACCCTGGGATCATGACCTGAGCTGAAGGCAGATGCTTAACCGACTGAGCCACCCAGGCGCCCCAGAAAAGCAGTGAGTTTTGTTAGAAATTGCTACATCTCCCAAATTTGTGTGTTACAACATAATTGTCATAAGAAATTATACAATCCATGGGCCCCTGGGTGGCTCAGTTGGTTAAGCGACTGCCTTCGGCTCAGGTCATGATCCTGGAGTCCCGGGATCAAGTCCCGCATCAGGCTCCCTGCTCAGCAGGGGGTCTGCTTCTCCCTCTGACCCTCTTCCCTCTTGTGCTCTCTCTCTCATTCTCTCTCTCTCAAATAAATAAAATCTTTAAAAAAAATAAAAATAAATAAATAAATAAAACTCTCTTCTCTTTAAAAAAAAAAAAAAAGAAATTATACAATCCAGCCCTAAAACAGTGTATGGCATATAGCAGATGTTCAATAAATATTTGCTGAAGAAATCTTGAACTGATTCAACAAACGTTTTTCAAAATGCTTAATCTATGCAAGGCAGCATTCCTAGGAGAATATAACAAATATCTAATAAATGTCTGCTGTAAGGCACTGTAGTATTTTAAAGTTAAATAAAGTATATCCTTAGTTGAAAAAATGTAACCCTCTCTTCATAAGTACCCCAGGATTCAAAAAGCTATTTTTCTATCCTACTTTCTATTTAAATATACCATATCTACTTAATTATCTATTAAATATATGTATTTATATATATTTATATATGTTTAACAGATATACTTAATATATCCACTTAGTATATCAACTGAGCTTTCAAAATCTTGTCAATCCATTCTAAAGATAAATTCCCGAGTCTCCAGTGACAACATAACTGAGACTTGGCATCGAAGAAGAATTCCAATCTTTGTGGGCTAGCAGATGACTGACCCACCCACAGGACTACAAAGACAACACAGAACACAGTAATTTATGCTGTGTTTTTCTGATTTCAAATGAAACTATGTTCCAAAGTCATTCTGTTCCTTCATGTGTCCTCCCCTCCCAATCAATCATGTGGTCTTCTTGGAAGCCATGGAGGACCAGAGATAAATAGTTGTTCTTTTGGAGAGGCCTGTTTTTCTATTCAATATAGCCTCATGTTATTTTTGTTCTTTAAGTACCAGCATTTCAGTGAATGTTTGTTTGCTAAGTATTTCCTTTAAAGGAAATTTCTGTTATGAAAAAACAGAGCAAAGGTCAGGAAACTTTGACTACTCACCTGGTGAAGTGGCATGAGAGATCCTCTCACTTGGGTATTTCTCCTGCATGGCCATCAACACCGTTATTTGAGCCAACTGTAGAATGAAGGAATAACCAGTCAGATCTCTCCACTATCTTTTAATTCCTTGTAACTTGATCCGATTCAACTGAACTGTCAAAACCACATAGGATTCATCTTCCACATGTTTTGCTCAAGATATTTAGATTTTATTTATTTATTTGAGAGAAGAGAGTGAGAGCATGAGCAGGGGGAGGGGTGGAGGAAGAGGGAGAAACAGACTTCCCTACTGAGCAGGGAGCCTGACGTGGGGCTCAATTCCAGGACCCTGGGATCATGACCTGAGCCGGAGGCAGATGCTTAACTGACTGAGCCACCCAGGCGCCCCTCCCAAAGATTTTTTTTTTTTTCTTAAGATTTTATTTATTTGCGAGAGAGATAATGAGAGACAGAGAGCATGAGAGGGAGGAGGGTCAGAGGGAGAAGCAGACTCCCTGCTGAGCAGGGAGCCCGATGTGGGACTCGATCCCGGGACTCCAGGATCATGACCTGAGCCGAAGGCAGTCGCTTAACCAACTGAGCCACCCAGGTGCCCCCCAAAGATATTTTTTAAGGCAAAGCAACACCCAATACTCTATCCTACTTCTCTTCCTAAAGTAAGGGAGAAAATCTACAACCAAATGGAGACTCAATACTGATCCTATACGTCCTAAAACCCCTCAATTGTTGCAAAAATTAAAAATATTATTTTTTTAAAGATTTTATTTATTTGAGCGTGAGAGGGAGAGAGCATGGGCGTGCATGAGTAGGGAGGAGGGGGGGGGCGCCTGGGTGGCTTAGTCGTTAAGCGGCTGCCTTCGGCTCAAGTCATAATCCCAGGGTCCTGGGACCGAGTCCCACATCGGGCTCCCTGCTCCGCCAGAAGTCTGCTTCTCCCTCTCCCACTCCCCCTGCTTGTGTTCCTGTTCTCACTCTCTCTCTCTCTGTCAAATAAATAAATAAAATCTTAAAAAAAAAAAAAAAGAGTAGGGAGGAGGGGCAGAGGGAGAGGCAGAAGCAGGCTTCCCAGCGAGCAGGGAGCCCGACAACCCCAGGCTTGATCCCAGGACCCTGGAATCATGATTTGAGCTGAAGGAAGACGCATAATCAACTGAGCCACCCAGGGGTCCGAGAACATTACTTTGAATTAACAAACTTCACCACAGATTTTCTTAGCCATGGAAACAGGACTGGAGAGTGGGGTAGAGAAAAGAACTAAATAACCAAACCAACAGTGAGGTATTATACCTTCAATTATGATTAACATAAATTCTCCAATTCCTCCAGTAATGAAAGTTAATTATATGATGCACAAATAGAATTCTTGGTCATAAGCAGAACCCCAATTCTCAGCTGGGAACATAAGATTTTCTTCCCGTTTCCCTACTTCTTAGAACATTTATATTTATTCTAATGGTAGGCTGTGAGAAGTCAGCAAAAGTCTGATGACTATCTATGTAAACAAAAGCCTTAATTAACTGTAGCTAACAGTAGCAAATAATAATATCTTATATTTGCATAGCACCTGAGAGGCATGGCAGTCAGTACAGGTAAGTGGTTCAGAGTATGCGCTTGTGATCAGACAGCTTGGGTTTGAAGTCTGACTTAATTAGCTGTGTAACCTTGGGCAAATTTCATAATATCTCTGTACCTCAGTTCCTTCATATAAAAATGAGAATGGGGGGCGCCTGGGTTGCTCATTTGGTTAAGTGTCTGCTTTGGCTCAGGTCATGATCCTGGGGTCCTGGGATCGAGTCCCGCACCCAGCTCCCTGCTCAGTGGGGAGTCTACTTCTCCCTCTCTTCCCCGCTCAGGCTATCTTTGTCTCTTTCTCTCAAATAAATAATAAAATCTTTAAAAATAAATATATAAATAAAAATAAAAATGAGGACAGGGGTGCTTGGGTGGTTCAGTCAGTTGGACATCCAACTCTTGGTTTCGGCTCAGGTCACATGGTCTCAGGGTTGTGGATGGAGCTCCGTGTCCGGCTGTGCGTTCAGCAGGGAGTCTGCTTGAGATTCTCTCTTTCCCTATGCCCCTCCCCCTGCTTGTGGGCATGCACCCACTCTCAAATAAATAAATGTTAAAAAAAATAAATAAGTGAAAATGAGGATAGGAGTGCCTGATTTTTATTTACTTATTTGACAGAGAGAGAGAGAGAGAGACAGCGAGAGAGGGAACACAAGCAGGGGGAGTGGGAGAGGGAGAAGCAGGCTTCCCGCTGAGCAGGGAGCCCAACATGGGGCTCAATCCCAGGACCCTGGGATCATGACCTGAGCCGAAGGCATATGCTTAGCTTAACGACTGAGCCACCCTAAATGTCCAACTCTTGATCTCAGCTCAGGTCTTGATCTCAGAGCTGTGAGTTCAAGCCCTGTGTTGGGCTCCATGCTGGGTGTGGTGCCTACTTAAAACAGTAACAATAAAAATAAATAAAAATGAGGATAGGGGCGCCTGGGTGGCTCAGGTGGTTAAGCATCTGCCTTCAGCTCAGGTCATGATCCCAGGGTCCTGGGATCGAGCCCCACATCGGGCTCCTGGCTCAGTGGGGAGCCTGCTTCTCCCTCTCCCTCTGCCTCTCTCCCTGCTCATGCTTTCTCTCTCTCTCTATCTCTGTGTCTCAAATGAATAAATAAAATCTTAAAAAAAAAATGAGGATAAAGACAGGACCTAATTCATGCTAATTCATTTAGAATTAACTCATAACAGTGCCTGACACATATTAAGTGCTTAATTATGTTATTATTATTACTTGGCAGTTTACATCAATAAAAAGTGGCATATGGTTGTCCCTGGAAGATAAAGTATGAATTTAGAAACTGAATTTGTAAGAGTCTCCAAAGAGTTTGGGACAAACTCAGTCGATAGATCACAATTCTTAGCCGTGAAATTCAACTTTGGTGAGAAAACAGAGGCTATATGGGTACTATTTCTCTAATGTGCTTTACTGACCTCTATAGTTTTCTCTTAGTAACAACAACCCAAACCCTTGCTGATTCACTGCATCTACAACAGAAATGGTAACACCCACTGAAATCCCAGGTCTTCACATAGTGGGTAAGAGATGATTGTTCAGTAAAAGCTTCAATTTATGGCTGATATCATTTAGTGTGTTAATGGTGACACCGAAGGATTAGAGTATCTACCTAGCAGTGATATCAAATGGTCAATATCAAAATCCTTTTCTTCACTCATTTCTTTAAGGTATAACAAAATGGTAGTAAAGGTCCACTGGACTCTGAGACCTTTCCAAATTCAGAGGAGTTAAAAATAGGATGACAAAAGAACTCTCAGTTAAACAGAACTACTCTATAACTCGGCAATTCCATTCCTAAGTATATGTTCAAGAGAAATAAAAACATGTTCACACAAAGTTTTGTACATGAATGTTCATAGCAGCATTATTTATAACAGCCAAAAAGTAGAAAAAACTCAAATGTTCATCAACCGATAAATTCCATTTATATGAAATGTCCAGAATTGGCAAATCCATATAAACAGTAGATTACTGGTTGCCAAGGACTAAGAAGAGGGAGGTAGGGGAATGGGGAGTGACTGCTAATAGATATGGTGTTTCTTTCCAGGGTGATCAAAATCTCCTGAGATTAGATAGTGGTGGTGGCTGCACAACCTTGTGAATGTACTAAAACCACTGAATTGTACACACATAAAACTGAATTTTATTGTACATGTATTTTACCTCAAAAAAAAAAAAAAAAAAAAAAAAAACCTCCCACAAGGAGTAAAACAGTATGGAAGAGACAGTTCCTTTTTTTTTTTTCTTAAGTAGGCTCCAAGCCCAGCATGGGGCCCAACGCAGGGCTCAAACCCACAACCCTGAGATCAAGACCTGAGCCAAGACCAAGAGTCAGACATTTAACCGACTGAGCCACCCACCTGCCCCTGGAAGAGATAATTCTTGACTTTTTCCTACTAAGTTCAGAAGTAGATGAGCTACTGATGGAAGTTTTTAGGACCATTTGAAGGACATAAAGATTTCCTGAGATAAAAGTGAGAGATAAGGGACGCCTGGGTGGCTCAGTTAGTTGGGCGTCTGCCTTCGGCTCAGGTCATGATCCCAGGGTCCTGGGATCGAGTCCTGTGTCCCGCTCCCTGCTCAGCGGGGAGCCTGCTTCTCCCTCTGCCTGCCACTCCCCCTGCTTGTGCTCTCTCTCTCTCTGACAAATAAATAAAATCTTAAAAAAAAAAAGTGAGAGATAAAAGTACCAAAAATAACCAATTATACAGCCAAGAAAGGTAAGAGTGAATGGAAGCAGACAGAAGAAATACCCAACATTGATGGTTTCTTTTTTTTTTTTTTTTAAGATTTTATTTATTTATTTGACAGAGAGAGACACAGCGAGAGGGAACACAAGCAGGGGGAGTGGGAGAGGGAGAAGCAGGCTTCCCGCAGAGCAGGGAGCCCAATGAGGGGCTCTATCCCAGGACTCTGGGATCATGATCTGAGCCAAAGGCAGACGCTTAACGACTGAGCCACCCAGGCGTCCCTTAACATTGATGGTTTCTATCTTCATTTTTTATTTTTATTTTTAAAGATTTTATTTTATTTATTTGACAGAGACAGAGAGAGACAGCTAGAGAGGGAACACAAGCAGGGGGAGTGGGAGAGGGAGAAGCAGGCTCCCGGCCAAGCAGAGAGCCCAATGTGGGGCTCGATCCCAGGACCCTGGGATCATGACCTGAGCCGAAGGCAGACGCTTAACGACTGAGCCACCCAGGTGCCCCGATGGTTTCTATCTTCAAAGCCCTTTAAGCTACCTAAGTATTCATTCAACAAATTTAACATGTATTGAGTACTTGCTACCCACAAAGCACTGTGCTAAACACTCTATTATAGGTATAATGTCTTATGTTTAATGCTCACATCAAACCTATGAGGCAGTAACTATTATTACCCTTACTTTATGGATAAAAAAGATGAAGGTTGAGAGATGTGAAGGTCATATAGTTAGGAAGAGGCTTCAAAGCCAGGACTGTGCTCTAATGCTATAAAGAGTCTAGTCAGCATTCTTTCTGTGTGTGACAAAAAGAAATAAAGTTAAGAAGGCACCATAACTTGGAGTTTCTGCTTCAGATACAGCCAGAGGTGCAAGCCCCAAAGTAGTTAGGAGCAGGGACAGCTCATACAATTTCTTCACGTTGCCCTTGGTCACCACCCAGGCTTTATTTCCCAAGGTGCCACCCAAGAATTAGGTTTTGACTGTTTTAAGTACTTCTCCCCTTGAAGAATTATGTTAGTGTGGAACGTCACACTTGGCAGCTGTTGAAAACCACATCAAGACGAGAGGATTTGAAGGGATACATAGCTGACAAAAGCACATTAAGAATCTCACACCATGGCACTATTTTCATGACCTTGACCATTCATTACACCAGACCTAAAGAAAGAGAAGCCAAATCCTTGCCAAGAAGTTGCCTTTACAAAGTTCTGAGACATTCAACACCACCAGACTATTATAACCTACAAGGCCTAAGGGCAGGTAATGAGGCATGGTTATCTTAATCATCCTGGTATCATCACCCCTCCCTACCTAGCACACAGTATTCGATTCATCAACCAGAATTTACTGAGGGCCTACTATTCGCCTGGCTCTGTGCCATGTGGTGGAAATATTCTGATCCTCCTGTTTTAGCGTGATGAAGTGCTGAATACCCTCTACTGAACAAATTCGCTGGGTGCTCTAGACAATCTGGATGCCCCTGACGTTTTAGGTCAGATAAGTCTTTGCTGGTGGGGCCGGGGGGGGGGGGGCGCTGTCCTGCACATAGTTGGATGTTTCACAGCAGCCCTGACTTCTACCCACTAGATACCAGGAGCAATCCCCGAGTTGTGGCAACCGAAAATGTCTCCTGACACTGTCCTATATCCCGTGCGGGCTGGGAAACTCCAGCCTAGCGCCTTCACAAGAGCTGCCTGTCCCCCCAACCCTAAGTCTCTATTCATCCCGTAACCCTCAGCCCCAACTTCCCTTCCTCAGGGAGGGCTCCTTCTGCCTAGTGCTGTGCACTTCTCCAGCCCACACCACGGAGGGCTAACCGAGTCGTCACCCGCTTCACGTCTACTCTTCTCCCGGGACCGTCTGCTCCGCTAAGGCGAGCAACGTGCTTCCCGCCGTCCCCTCCCCCGGCGACTGGCAGAGGGCCTACCCTTTACAAAGGTAACGCAACTGCTGTGGAGTGAACGATAGAGAAAGCCACGCGAAGAGGGCGGGAAGGCGAGCGAGTCGCGAGGGGGCGTGTGCGGGGCATTATTTTAGGAAGCCCAGCGGGTGAGAAACCCAGAGGGGATGGCTTAACAGCCCCGCGCATGCGCTTCATCTTCCCGCGGCCCCCGAAGAAGGTAGGTCAGGAGTGTCTGGGGCTCCTCTGGGGCTCTTCCAGGGCTCCCCGAGGTGAAGCGGAGTCTCCTAGCCCGACAAGGGCTCCCGAGGGGAGGAGGACTTACATAGGGCCGAAAGCGGGCAGCGAAATCCCTCACACAGGGACGCCGACTGCAGCCACCACGTCAGCCCCGGGCGGCGGTTCACTCCCTCAGCTCGCCTAACGGCCGTTACACGCCCGCCAGGCCGCGCGCCTCAGAGCGCGCGCCGCCCCGACCCCGCCCCTTTCTGCCCGCCTGCGGCCAATCAGGAGTCGGGCCGTGCCCGTGTCCCGCCCCCGCACGCTGCGCTCGGCGCCGGGAGCGGACGGATCTCTCTGCGCATGACCCCGCCGGCCCTCAGAGCCTTCTCTTGAGCCCCTAGTCAGGTCTTGCCTGTGGGCGGAGCCCTCATCCCCAGGGTCTGGGGTGGCTTGCTGGGCTTGGCGGTTCGAGGAGCTGGAGGCCAGGGAAAATCACTCGGGAGCTCCCACATACACACTTGCCCCACCCTTCTCCCATTCCCCACGGCCTATTAGTACTTTCACCTGAAATGAAGCAGGGGGTCACGTTGTGGTCCCGAGTTAGGGTGTGGCCCGGGTCACTGCCCTGTCAGGACTGTCTGTGACTGGGGTCAGGGCTTGGGCTGGGTTAGGGTCAGTGGTCAGACTGTGACCAGGGCTCAGGTTGAAGGGTAACAGATCGATCTTGCCTCCCTACCGAACCTCGGTCCCCAGGAAAAAAACTAAGTGCATTTGCATTAATATCTACTTAAGAATCAGACTGGGGAATTGTTAAAAGGAGGAACAAAGTCATCAGCCAAAGGATAGTGAAAAATTCCAGGCTTCTGGAAACCTGACTTGGGAGGGAGAGGCTTAAAAAGTTGTGTGATTTCTTAACTTCGAAGAACCAGACTTAGAGTTAATTACTGGATGAAATTCACTCTGGAGTTAGGACTCTGGGGATGTGCTGCAAAGTTCTATTCCGCCCCCCGCCCCCGCCCCCAGCTTCATATAACATTTTAAGGTAAGCATATAGAGGCATAAAATAGGTTTAATGGATAATGAATCTGGGTATGATGTGATAGATGCATTTAGGGGGTATCTTCTGAAATTAGGACCAAATGCTTTTGTTAAGACATAAATGGTAAGGATAGGCATCTAAATGAATAAATTTGTGGACTAGTGGGTAGGAAGTAGACTGATGGGTGGTGGAAACATCTACTTGATTGCTTTTATTTCTTTTGTGAAAAACATCTGTGAAGAGGGAGGAAACGGGCATGTAGAGGACTGAGACGAAATGGGAGGATTTGAAGAGCTGATGCAAAGAATGGAAGACAATAGTGGTAGTGCTAAGATTTAAATTTACAAATGACAAATAGTGCATTTGTACAGTTTTCTCCAATGGATTTTTTAAAAGATTTTATTTATTTATTTATTTATTTATTTAACAGTCTTGAGGTCTTTTATTTTCTTTACATTTATCATGCCATAAATTCATAGGGAATGGGTTCCAGAAGTTCGGGCTCCTTTCCATTAGTTCTCACAAAGTGTGCTTCTCTGGGTGGGGCAGGCTGGCGCTTCAGTTGAACCCAAGTACCTTTCTCTTTGGCTTCCTTCTTTTTCTGATCATTTTCCTTCACACCCTTCAGGAAGCTATCTCGGCTCTTTGAGTGTTTAATATGCTCAATGCGTACATTAATTCTCTTGGCAAGAATCTTGCCCTTAACTTGTTTGTTTACAACAATGCCAACAGCATGCTGAGTAACATTATAGACTCTTCCAGTTTTGCCATGGTAACATTTGTGGAGCATTCTTTTTTGAACAGTGCCCATTCCCTTGATGTTCACAATATCACCGTTCTTATAGATTTGCGTGTATGTAGCCAAAGGAACAACTCCATGTTTTCTAAAAGGTCTAGAGAACATACAGCGGGTACCTCTCCTCTTTCCTTTTGTGTTGGTCATTTTGGCGAATTACTGGAAGATGGGGGTTCCTTAAGATTTTATTTTTAAGTAATCTCTACACCCAAGAACTCACAACCTGATTAAGAGCCACATGGTCCCATTGAGCCAGCCAGGTGCCCCAAATATCTGTATTTTATTTTTTTAATTAAAAACATTTTTAAATATTTTATTTTATTTATTGTCAAAGAGAGAGTGCGTGAGCGCGCACAAGCAGGGGGAGCAGCAGGCAGAGGGAGAAGCAGGCTCCCTGCTGAGCAGGCGCAAGGCAGGACTAGATCCCAGGATCCTGGGATCATGACCTGAGCTGAAGGCAGACGCCCAACTGACTGAACCACCCAGGTGTCCCCAGATATCTATATTTTAAAGGTAACTCCAGGGCGCCTGGGTGGCTCAGTCGTTAAGCATCTGCCTTCGGCTCAGGTCATGATCCCAGGGTCCTGGGATCGAGTCCCACATCGGGCTCCCTGCTTGGCGGGAAGCCTGCTTCTCCCTCTCCCATTCTCCCTGCTTGTGTTCCCTCTCTCGCTGTCTCTCTCTCTGTTAAAAAATAAAAAAAAAAAATCTTTAAAAAAATAAACAAGGGCGCCTGGGTGGCTCAGTTGGTTAAGCGACTGCCTTCGGCTCAGGTCATGATCCTGGAGTCCCGGGATCGAGTCCCACGTTGGGCTCCCTGCTCAGCAGGGAGTCTGCCTCTCTCTCTGACCCACCTCCCTCTCATGCTCTCTATCTCATTCTCTCTCTCAAATAAATAAATAAAATCTTTAAATAAAATAAAATAAAATAAAATAATAAACAAAAAATCTTATAAATAAATAAATAAATAAAAGTAACTCCATTATCATATTACTAATTTTCCCAAATGTGAATGAGTCTTAATATTTTAACCAAGATTTAGTGTTAATTTCAGAGAATATTCACAATCAATTTTTAGTAAGAGATAGTCTTAAATCTTCAGTTACTCTCTTATTTTTAAAAGACCTGGGGGGCGGGGCGCCTGGGTGGCTCAGTTGGTTAAGCGACTGCCTTCGGCTCAGGTCATGATCCTGGAGTCCCAGGATTGAGTCCTGCATGGGGCTCCCTGCTCAGCGGGGAGTCTGCTTCTCCCTCTGACCCCCCGCCCTCTCATGCTCTCTCTCTATATCTCATTCTCTCTCTCAAATAAATTAAAATCTAAAAAAAAAAAAAAAAAAAGACCAGGGGCGCCTGAGTGGCTTAATCGTTAAGCGTCCGCCTTAGGCTCAGGTCATGGTCCCAGGGTCCTGGGATCGAGCCCCGCATCGGGCTCCCTGCTCAGCGGGAAGCCTGCTTCTCCCTCTCCCACTCCCCCTGCTTGTGTTCCCTCTCTTGCTGTGTCTCTCTCTGTCAAATAAATAAAATCTTTAAAAAAAAAATGTGCTGCAAGGGGTGCCTGCATGGCTCAGTGGTTTAAGTGTCTGGCTCTTATTTCAGCTCAGGTCATGATCTCAGGGTTGTGGGCTCAAGGCCCGAATTGAGCTCCCCAGCTCAGCAGGGAGTGTGCTTGAGATTCTCTCTCCCTCCCCCTTTCCCCATTTCATGCTTGTGCACGCATGCTGTCTCTCCAAAATAAATAAATAAATCTTAAAAAAAAAGACTTAATGAAAATTTAATGTCAATGGAAAAAATAAATTGTCAATGACACTATCAGCTGACATGACTGAAAAATGCCAGTTATGTGCCACCTCAGCTTAATCAAAGAACATGAGAAAACTAACTGCATCATAAGTTCTTTTTTTTTAAGATTTTATTTATTTGACAGAGCACAAGCAGAGGGAGCAGCACGCAGAGGCAGAGGGAGAAGCAGGCTTCCCACTGAGCAGGGAGCCCGATGCGGGACTCGATCCCAGGGTCCTGGGATCATGACCTGAGCTGAAGGCAGACACTTAACCGACTGAGCCACCCAGGCGTCCCTGCATCTTAGTTATAATCATATCATTAGAACTACCACTTTTGCCTGCATTCGTGTTGTCTAGTGCCTTATTTTATAAGCATCTATTGTTACACAGCACAGAGGCTTCTTTCATGTGGTCAACCAAGTATAGTTTAAGTTCAATGGCTTCCTTGTTTACTTAATTTTGTTTCATTCTATTTTCTTTTGGAGATATTTAGTATAGTATAGTCAGTAATATTTTGCCTTTATCCTTCAGGGTATATTTAATTTAATTTTTTTTATTTTTAAAGATTTTATTTATTTGAGAGAGAGGGAGAGTGCATGAGGGGTGGGGAAGGGGCAGAGGGAGAAGCAGACTCCCCACTGAGCAGGGAGCCTGACACAGGGCTCAGATCCCAGTACCCTGAGATCATGACCTGAGCCGAAGGCAGATGCTTAACCAAGGCAGATGTTTAACCGGCTGAGCCACCCAGGTGCCCCCAGGATATATTTTAAATAAGGGCATGGGTTAATGCCTTCACCAACAGGTCTATTTAAATAGTCTACTCATAAATAAATAAATAAACAAACTACTCCAGACCTATAAAGTGAATATGAATTCCCAATGAAATGTAAATACTTGCATGCTGATTTAATAAATGTGTGGCTTTGGTGTACATAAAAAAATATGTATTGATCATCAGACTTAATTTTTTTCAGGAGCTGTGAAAACATTAAATGACAAGAAAAGTTCTTGCAAATGAAACGTTAGGACTGTTAGATTTAGCTTTATTGTTGTTTGTACCAAAATATTTTCCCAAGAAATTAATTTCTAAAATGATCATAGATATCAATCAAAAGTAGTACTTCAAAAACAAAACAACTAACAAAAAGAGGTCTTCTTGTGATTTTGTGAAAGTTCCACCTCTGCCAGCTTACAAAGCCTGTCCTGTTTCCTGGTCCATACACCTACTTCTTGCACTCAACTGTCCTTTCTGTAAGGTCCAAAGACTGTGTCTTATGTACTGTTGAATCCCCAGGGCTTAACACAGGAACTGGTACATAGTAGATTCCAACCCATTTTTGAATGGATAAATGATAGTAGCAAACATTGCTCCCTATATCCACCTCTACTAGGAAGGTGGGGGGGTGCTTATGAGGTCAGAAATAATTAATAGGCAGGATAATAACATATGGAATCATTTAATCCTAATTCTGAAATTGAATAGCTCTTGACCATTCTGCAGAAGAAAGGAGACAGTTGGCCAGTTGGCCAATGCCCAGGAACCTTCCCTAGAACCAGTCATACAGTCCCGGTGTTGAAGCAGAGATCATCTGGTCAAAGTCTTTCACATATAGGGGAACCAGAACCTATAGAGAATAAAGTGACTTCTCACATATATACATATCCCGTTCCTCATAAAGCACTGAAGCTTTGTAGTCAGAATACACAGAAAAGGAGAGTCAAAGTAGAATTCCTTGCTGTTTATTGGCCATTCTTTTTGCCCAGCCCCCTACCACATTGAGCGGCCCAATCCTGCCCTTGGACGAGTTCCAGAGATGGGAAGGGATGGTGGGATGAGGAAGCACAGCTTGAGGCTCAGCAGCCACATTTCTTACCAGATAGTAGTTCGGACACGCAGGGGTTCCATCTCACTCCCTAACAAAAGGACAGACTATTTCTCTCCCTAAATCTTCTTCCACTCCACCCTTACCTCAATGAAACTAGAAGCCAAGGGCTAGAGTTGGGGGAAATATCTGGGCAGGATTTTATCTCAGCATCAAGCCTATCAGAAGAAAAATAGTCATCCAGGCTCCTGCAGGAAAGAAAGAAATGATTACAAATAGGATTCGGTGGCTTTGGGAGCCTGGGAAACTTTTTAGGCTTAGATATTCCACTTTGTGGGATTATTTAGTAATCCATTCATGCATTCTTTCAACAAAGCTTTCCTGGGGCCCACTGTCCCAACTGGGGTCTGACAGTCCCTCCCTTAAATTGGGGGGAAGGCAGATGGAGTACAGGGATGAAATGCACTCTCTAGTTCAATGGGGACCCCACTCAGCCCCCCTCGCTTATTACCTGCCTGGCCCTAACCCCTACTCTAAGTCATTTCTGGATAGTCTCAGGTTCTGATGAGGTGTAAAACTCCAACTGTGACTACCAACAACCCCACAATGACAACTCTGCCATGTACTGCTGAGTAAGCTTGAGACTTGGAGAGGGTAACTGACTTCTCCCAAGTCACACAGAGTTGAGCAGAGAGAGAATCCAAGACCAGCGCCAGCCAGAACCCAGTGTGCACCCCCAGACCCTGGGGCACCTACCAGAATTTCACACCAATCAGTCCCTGTGCACCAACCTGCCAAACACCGGCTGCTGGAGGCATTGGACTCTGAAACCACATAGAAAGAAAGATTGAGCTTGAGGAACCATCCTGACAGGATTCCCATTGTTTCATCAAGATTGAGAGAAAGGGCCGACCCTTTGTTGAAGCAAGGCCTCAGAAGGGTGTGATGATGACCCTTTTACCTCTAATTAGAATGGATTTACTAAGATAGGCTTTCCCCGGAGGGTCAGCTCTTTGGAAGACTCTTAGGGAAGAGAAAGAAGAGACTATTCCAGATCGGCAAGGAGAATATACAAAAGCAGGGTGGCACAAGGGACAAACAGACTAGGAGAAGAGTGAACTGGTGTGGCAGGAAAGGTGGGAATGGGAGGAGAGGAGTAGAAGTTGAATGAGAACAGGATCAGTGAGGGGAGGGGACCCCTCCAGAGCAGAGGAGAAGCTGAGGATATAGATTTGGGGAGGATATGGACCTGGATTGAGGGAAGAGTGTAGGACAAGAAGGTAGGAGGGATCTCAGAGCAGGTTAGTGGGAGGCTCTGCGAGAGGAGTCAAGGAGGGCGCCTGGGTGGCTCAGTCGTTAAGTGGCTGCCTTCCGTTCAGGTCATGATCCTGGGGTCCTGGGATCCAGCCCCGCATTGGGCTCCCTGCTCCGCGGGGAGCCTGCTTCTCCCTCTCCCACTCCCCCTGCTTGTGTTCCCTCTCCCGCTGTGTCTATCAAATAAATAAATAAAATCTTAAAAAAAAAAGAAAAAGAGGAGTCAAGGAGGCCCCTAAATGACCCAGTTACCGCTTATCCGGTTGGGCCCAAACACCATCCAGCCCGGGCCGCTCTCCAGGAGCTCTTGCGCCGGGATCTCCCAGGGGACGTCTTCTGCCTACAGGTCTGCGGGGGACATAGTATAAGGGTAGCGACGTCCGTCCCAGCTCCAGCCAGGGAAGGCCTTTGCCGGAGACACCAGGGAGCTAGGTGTGTTCCCCAAAATCCCGCCCCTTAGGGCAATCCACCGGCCCCTTCTCTACAAGCCCCACCCTCGGTTCCGCCCCTGACAAGATAGGCCAATCCCCAGCTCCTCCGTCCTCCAGGCCCCTCCTTAGTCCCGCCCCCAGGGTGGTGGCATTGGTACAGTGATAGGCGTCTGGCTACCCAGCGGCGGTCCCCAGTGGCCGCCCCCAGCGGCGCCAGGCGGAGGCTGCCGCGACTGCCTGGAGACCCCAGGGCTGCCTGCTTACTGGCTGGCACGGGTATCCCTCCCGCTCGTCACACAAAGTCACTCGGCTGTGCAGGTAGAACGTGTCGTTGGTCACGAAGTGGAACGGGTTGAATGAAGGCCAGCGTCACTGGCAGAGAGGCCCCGTTGGCTCGCAGGCCCTGAGCAGCTGGTTGCTGGCGAGGCAGAGTCACTCACTGTTTGGAGTCCTGGCTTGGGCCGGCTATGTGGACGCAGGAACATTGATTTCCCCCCTTTTCGCTGGTGCTGTTTGAGTGTAGATGCTGCGTCTTGTACTGAGAACTTTACATGCATTATTTCATTTCATCCTCACATCAATCCTAGGAGGAAGACTATATATACTTTTGTCCCCTTCCCCTTTCTTTCTCTCTCTCCCTCTCTCTCTCCCCTGACTCCTTTCTTTCCTCCCCTTCCTTCCTTCCTTCCTTCCTTCCTCTCTCTCTCTCTCCCTTCCTTCCTTTTTCTTTCTTTCTTAAAGTTTGCTTGACTGGGCATAGTTTATCAGTCATCACTTATAACAAGAATTGCTCCAAACTGAAAAAAAGAAATCTCAGTTATTGGTGGCAGTGTAGGGATTGGTGTGCAAACTCTGACAGACATAGAAAATTCTGAGCTAAGGGATTAGGAGATAGTGGTCTGAACTGTCCACACTATTGTCATGGTGACTTTTTCTTGAGGTGACAATAACTTAAATGTAACCCCTTCACTATAACCAGTAATATTTGGATAGGCCTGTGCGATAGAGTCCATGGCAGAAAGAAATTCTTACTATGGTCCTTGGGAGAATTGGGGAACATGAGTGAACAAAACAGACCAAAACCTTCTATTCTCTTGTGGGTAAGGGGAGACAGTAAATAA
This sequence comes from Mirounga leonina, assembly GCF_011800145.1. Lineage (NCBI taxonomy): Eukaryota > Metazoa > Chordata > Mammalia > Carnivora > Phocidae > Mirounga > Mirounga leonina. Next base: position 74,764,965 of record NW_023270447.1, read on the forward strand.
CTTAATTTTAATTTTTTTTTAAAATTCAATTAGCCAACATATAGTACATCATTAGTTTCAGATGAATAACTTAATTTTTAAAAAAGCAAATGAGGGGCACCTGGGTGGCTCAGTCGTTGAGCGTCTGGCTTCGGCTCAGGTCATGATCCCAGGGTCCTGGGATCGAGTCCCACATCGGGCTCCCTGCTCCGCCAGAAGCCTGCTTCTCCCTCTCCCACTCCCCCTGCTTGTATTCCCTCTCTCGCTGTGTCTCTCTCTGTCAAATAAATAAATAAAACCTTTTAAAAAAAATAAAAATAAAAAAGCAAATGATCTCGTATAATATGACATATATTTAGGAGGTGATACATAGAAGAAAGAAATTGATCTAGAATGGATGAGTGGAGGGTAGTTGCAATTTTAAATAGCATGGGCAGGCTAGGCTTCATTGAAATGGTGACATTTTAGCAAAGACTTGAAGGAGATGAGAGTTTTTCCTATGGGTATCAGGGAGTTGAGGGTTTCCAGAATGAGAAACCAGCCAATGCAAAAGTCTAAGGGACAGCAAATTACTTACCCACTGAGTTACCTGTCTGCACAGACGCTACCTCCTTGTGAGCATTAGGGAATCACCTGTCTAATCTCTGTCTCTTGTACTCCCTGAGGCCCATTTAGTCTTTTTACCCCCATGGTCTTTATTTCCGG
>NW_023270447.1:74765658-74904060 GCF_011800145.1 Mirounga leonina
GAGGCCCATTTAGTCTTTTTACCCCCATGGTCTTTATTTCCGGGGCTCAAGCTCACCATCAGTAAATCCATTCCAGGTTCCACCTTGATTGACACCCCCCCCCTTTTTTTTTAAAGGAAATGAGGACACTGAGGCTCACAGAAGTTAAGTGGGTTGCTGAAGTCTCTTCAGCAGCCTGGCTGCTGTGTCCACCCACACCTTTAATCACTAGGTTCTCTTTCCTTCTGACAATGGAAGAATTACATGCTAGGATAGATTTGTGGTGTTTCAGGACCCAGACTCTGGAGCATGAATAGACCAACGGCTGTGTCCTTGGTCATGTTATTTAAACTCTCTGAACCCTCTCTAATCCCCTCATCTGTAAAGTGGAGGAAATAATACTTCCTAGGGCTATTTTCAGGAATTGGTGAGGTAATGAATGATTCACTGTGCTCTGTGAAGATTTGTTAATATTAATGAAATACAACCAGCTCCTAACCTAGACCACAAGCTGTTGAAGGTAAGGACTTGGCCTTACTTATCTCTGTGTCCCCAGCATTTAGCAAGGTCTGACACTTACCAGTTGTGTGAACCGAGCCTCAGTTTCTCCATCTATAAAATGGGAATAAAAATTATCTCATACAGGGGTGCCTGGGTGGCTCAGTCGGTTAAGCGTCTGCCTTCGGCTCCGGTCATGGTCCCAGGGTCCTGGGATCGAGCCCCACATCGGGCTTCCTGCTCGGCGGAGAGCCTGCTTCTCCCTCTCCCTCTGCCTGCCTCTCTGCCTATCTGTACTCTCTATCTCTCTGTCAAATAAATAAATAAAATATTTTTAAAAAATTATCTCATACAGTGGGTTGTGAGGCTTAAATAAGTTAATATATGTGAAGTGGGGTACCTGGGTGACTCGGTCAGCTAAGCCTCCGACTCTTGGTTTCTGTTCAGGTCATGATCTCACGGTTGTGAGATTGAGCCTCACACTGGGCTCTATGCTCAGTGTGGAGTCTGCTGCAGATTCTCTCTTTCCCTCTCCCTCTGCCCCTCTCCTCTCTCTCTCTCTAATAAATAAATAAAATCTTAAAAATATATATATATATATGTGAAGTAATTTGAACATGCCTGGCATGGAGTAAATGCTATGTCAGTATTAGTGATTAAATGTCATGCATGTCAAGTATATTACATAGTGTAGAGCACTTTGAAATGTTAGTTTTGTTTTTGTTTTTTACATTTATCATTGCAGGCCCTCAATAACTGTTTGAGGAAAAAATAAAAGGAATGAATGTCATTTACTGGCTGTAATCTTGGGAGAGAAACCAGCCCTAACTTCCTTATGCCCTAATTTACTCATCTGCAAAATGGGAATGAGAATACTACTTGCATTCATTCAACAAACGTTCACCCAGCACTTACGTTCTCCCAGTGCTTATGTACCAGGGATAGAGAGGAAAGTCACAGGATCTGTGCTCATGGGTACGAAAGCAGCCTGCTAGGAGGTTACCGTGGCCTGACAGACACTTACTTCTCCTTCACAAAGCGGTAGGTGGACTTAACAGCACCAGTCCCGGAGATGTTGCTGCTGGCAAGGACCTCACTGGCCACCGAGGCAAATCTGGCTGGATCAATGCCTGTGGCTCTGAGGACCACATAGAATGGCTTGCCAAGAGGAGTTGGTCTGTTCTCAAGTACAGTTGAGAGCTGAGGGTCCGTGAAGATGCCCAGCACAACAACAACATCCCCAGTGCCCAGACCATGGATGGTTCCATATCTAGAGAGAGACGAGAGTGAGACTTTCACCATGAAGCCACAGAGGGAGGGATACTCACTCACCTTCTGCCTGGCACCCAAGGTTACTGAGCTCTGGTAGCTAAGCTTCGTCCTGGACTTCCTGAAAAATGAGGGGCCACCTAGGACCCTTGAAGCCATTCAAGCCAACCTACCCCGTGGCAATTTACATAAACAACCCATAATGCATTACTTCATGGAAGCATCTGTTTTCTTCCACTGATGCTTTGAGTTTCAACCTAAGACGTACCTATGATTGGTGGTTGGGCGTGGGGGGCCAACATCCTGAGAGTGACGACTCCTTTTGCCTGGATTAGATGTAGCAATGAGAACTCTGGAAGCTTCACAGGGCCCAGCCTGAGAGGCAGCTGATAGAAAAGAACTCATGGGAAGACCACTGGGTTAGACTGGATCTGGCTGACATTCACCACCAGAGGGTATGTGCAGCTGAAGCTGAGCCTTGTACAGTCAGTCCTGATGAAGCCAGGGTGAATCTGCAGGAGGGGCATCTCCAGAGAATGAAGGGTGTAGCTGTTGTTGGTCTAGAAAAAAGCAGGGAGGCAGCCATTACCCTCACATCTCCAGGAGAAACACCTTCTCCTGTCCTCATTGGCTGCAAGTTGTTTATTTAAATAAAAGCAATGGCTGAAGTGAGGTGCCTGGGTGGCTCAGTCGGGTAAGCGTCCAACTCTTGGTTTCAGCTCAGGTCATGATCTCAGGATCATGGGATGGAGCCCTGTGTCCCGCTCGGCGGGGAGCCTGCTTGAGATTCTCTCTCTTCCTCTCCCTCTGCCCCTCCCTGCACTCGCAGGCTCTCTCTTTCTCCCCCTCTCTGTAAAGAAAATAAATAAATAAATAAATACATCTTTAAAAAAAAAAAACGTAATGGCTGAGCATGAGCTGTGCGTCAGGTACTGGGGCCTGATCACAACTCTCTGAGGAGAGTTCTGTTTATTAGTTCCCATTTTACAGAAGAGTAAACTGAGGCTTAGAAAGTTAAAAGACTTGCCCAAAGCAAGTAACAGAGCCAGAGTTCAACATTTCTCTGATTCCAGAGCCCATGTTCTTCACCTGTGTGCCAGTGGTTCTCAAATTTCAGTGTGCATTTTAGAATCCCATGGAAAATAATCACCGGAGTGCTTGTTAAAATTGCCAAGTCCTGACCCCTACCCCAAGATTTAGATATCTTTTTGGTATTTTATTGTTTCCAGAGGATTTTTTTTTTTAGAGAATCACAATGAGGTGTTTTATTGATATAAATACTGCAGTTTGTTACAAAGAACACTGATGGAGAGTTCTGGGGGCATAGTTCTGGGGACTTAGTTATTGTACACTAAAACTGCCAATTCTGTCCCATGACCTAAACAAGACACCCCATGATTCTCTGGGTGGCAGAGCTAGAGATAATGGTAGACACTAGGAGGAAGTAAATCACCCCTTTAGGACAAAGTCTGGTTTTCAAAGTGATCTCAAGAGCCCTAGAGCCTCCCTTGAAGGGGCATGAAGCCCACCTACATGTTGGAGAGAAGCTGATTCATCAGGGAATCCTTCCTCCTCCTCCATTCAATCAGAGCTGCCCTGTTTTTATACATTTGTTTTTATATTTAGGTTTTATGTAAGATCTCTTCCAAAGAAGGGAGGTGGCAGCATCAGTGAGCAGTTAGGAACACAAACCAGCTCTGTTAATAACTGTATAACTTGGGAAAAATCTGTCCACTTCTCTGAGACTTAGATTGTTCATCTGTAAAATGGGAATGTCACAGGATTTTTGTGAAGATTTAATGATAGTGCATAAAAAAGACTTCGATGGGGCACCTGGGTGGCTTGATTGGTTAAGCGTCTGCCTTTGGCTCTTGGGGTCCTGGGATCCAGCCCCACATCAGGCTCCCTGCTTAGCGGGAAGAAGCCTGCTTCTCCCTCTCCCTTTGCCCCGCCCCCTGACTGGTGCTTGCTCTATCTCGCTCTCTCAAATAAATAAATAAAATCTTAAAAAAAAAAAAGACTTTAGCTTTGCACAGTGGCAGTATCGTAGCCAATGAGGTTTATCCGAGGCGCGATTATTGTTAATTGAAAAAAAAAAAAAGACTTCGACCCACTTCCCCTGGCAAGAAATTAATAAATATTGGTTGTGATTGCAGTTGTTATTATTTTAAAGGGTTGTGTGGCTGTCAGGTTTGGAAACCAATATCCCAGTCCATCAAACATGGTATCATTTATAAGGGTGTTCCTAGTCTGATGGAGGACAACGTGGTCTTTTCCCCAAAAAAGACTTGACTCCATTCCAAAGAATTATTCCTCAGTCAAATAGATGTAAAATTATGACTGGTGCCCAATCACCCATTTCTCAGTCCTCGCCACACCACACCCCTCCCCCACAGACTCCCCCATTCTTATCAGGCAGCCCCTCCCAGCTTGCTTACAGAGAGGCACAGTCCACAAGTACCCTCCGTCTTCTCCATCATGAACACCTGCACAGGGCGCCCTCTATCTTGTTGACACTGGGACATCCTTAGAAGGTACCTTCCCTCAGGATCCAGTGGTGAGTCTTCAGGAAGCGGCTGCTCAGGACCACCTCAGTTGTCTGCGCAGGGCCACCTACACCAGGGACAGATCTGCAGGAGGACCAGAGCCAGTGCAAGGGCTCCTGGGATGATAATATAGAAAAGGGTACTTGTTCTAATCTGGGTAGAGGAGACGTTGTGGGTATATTAGCCCAACCCACCATGACTCCCTTAAACGAAGACTCCCCTCATAGGACGTGAGACCCTTACACCATGATGGCCCTGGGGGGCCCCAATCCCTGGCTTCGGCTGACCCACTCACAATCTCTCCCAGGAGCTGAACCTAAATTAAGAAGGTGGTATAAAGCTTGAGATTCTGAGACAGCCATTCTCTGTCATGTGTGCTGAGAGGTGGGGGAGCCAGTGTGTGGAGAGAGGAAGCAAGCAGGTGCAGGTACGGAATGGGAGAGAGAGATGCAACTCCCTGGTTCCTGCCACTTTCCCAGTCCAAGTCCTAGTCCCTGGAGAACCTGGTTGGAGCCTATCCTTGGCCTCTAGGAGACACCTTTTTTTTTTTTTTTTTAAGATTTTATTTATTTATTTGAGAGAGAGAGCACAAGGGGGAGCGGAAACGGACAAGCAGACTCCCCGCTGAGCAGGGAGCCCGACATGGGGCTCTATGTGGGGCTCCATGGGCGTGGGGCTCAATATGGGGCTCGATGTGGGGCTCTGACATGGGGCTTGATCCAAGGACCTTGACTTAACTGACTGAGCCACCCAGGCACCCCCGGGAGACACCTTATAATAAATCCTCCTGTCTTCCCTGGGCAGCCCAGTTGGGTTTCTGTTACTTGTCTGGCAAGGTTATTTTTAGAGATACTAATTTGTTTTCTTCTTTGATTTCCCTCTCATTCCAACAGGTAGCCTGGGCCTTGGAGTTTTTGAAGGGCCTAAACTGTTTGAAGTCAAGGGCTCTTTCTGTCTCTTAAAGGTCGAATCTGAAGAGACAATGCTGGGGAGCTAGGCTGTTGTAGTCAATGGAGTGTGTGGCTCTTGATCTCAGGGTTGTGAGTTCAAACCCCACGTTGGTTGTAGAGATTACTTAAAAATAAAATCTTAAAAAAAAATGAAGAGGGGTGCCTGGGTGGCTCAGTCATTAAGCGTCTGCCTTCGGCTCAGGTCATGATCCCAGGGTCCTGGGATGAAGCCCCACATCGGGCTCCCTGCTCAGCAGGAAGCCTGCTTCTCCCTCTCCCACTCCCCCTGCTTGTGTTCCTGCTCTCGCTGTGTCTCTCTGTCAAATAAATAAATAAAATCTTAAAAAAATAAAAATGAAGAGACAATCCTGAGGGAGGGAAGGGAGGGGAGTGAGGGGAAGGAGGGAGGAGGGAAAGAGAGAGCTCCTTTGTGAGCCAGGAGGCAGGGGCGTCAGCATCTTCAAGTCCTCTTTAAGACTTTTTGGTCTCATGAGCCAACAAATTCTGTTTTATTTTGTTTCATGGTTTCAATTTTATTTATTTGTTTGTTTATTTATTTATTTTGCTCAAGCCAATTGGAGTTGGGTTTTCTGCCGCTTGCAACACACGTTTTCCTGATACATGTCCAACAGTGATGCTTTTGGGGTGACGAAAGAGAAGTTAATGCCTAACCCTTCCCTTCTTTCTGTGCCTGCTCTTTCCATGCTTTTTTTTTTAAAAAGATTTTATTTATTTATTTGAGAGAGAGAAAGCACAAGCAGGGGAAGCAGCAGGCAGAGGGAGAGAGAGAAGCAGGCTTCCCCCTGAGCAGGGAGCCCAATGCAGGACTTGATCCCAGGACCCCAGGATCATGACCTGAGCCGAAGGCAGACGTTTAACCGACTGAGCCACCCAGGTGCCCCCTCTTTCCACACTTTCTATCAAATTTGGAATGAGATGTTTAAAAGTCATTAAAAAGCAAAACGTAATGGAGATATTAGTGTTAAGCATTTCTGTACTTGTTTTATTATTTTGAATTTTAAGACTTTTCTCCCTTTCCTTTTTAAAAAAAGCTCACTGTTTCTGTTTGGGCAGGCATGTTTGGTCAGAGGGACAGGTTACAATTTAAGGTGCTTTGTACCAGTGTGTGTTCGGCGGGGCAGGGTGGGGGTTAAGTCAGTCACATAACTTTCTGCTATTGCAATCAATAGTATGTTGTGATACAGAGGACCAAATAATAATATCAACAAAGCTAACCCTCAAACACGAATGCTATGCAGTAAATGTGCTCTTATTACCCCAGCAGAAGAAAATGAGGCGTAGTTCAAACCCAGACAGTCTATCTTGCAGAGTCCATGTTCCTACTAACCTGGAAAAACATGAACACAAAAAGAAAAGCTGTCTCTGTTTCTCTGTCAAATAAATAAACAAAATCTTTAAAAAGAAAAGAAAAGAAAAGCTGTTTCATTCTCAGTGCATGAAAACACAGGATATACTTCATAATATCTGTGGGGGGATACATACAGCATTTTACAAATGAGCGCACATCCCCAGTCTCACCAATACAGTTTGTTGACACGGGGATAATCTTCTAATGAGCCAGCACCTACTCAGGGCTTTACTAAAACCCCCTGGGTTGGACTTGTCACCCCAGTCACTTCTGCCTGCCCAGCTCTGCTCTGCTCTCATCTGAATTCCTCTCCTCTGCAGCTGGGTATATTCCAAGGTGCTGCATAAATATTCCTCAGAATGAGGAGTCTAGGGACAGATACACTTGGGAAATGCATGCTATAATCTGCTTTAAAAATATGATTTTTATGGGCACCTGGGTGGCTCAGTCATTAAGCGTCTGCCTTCACCTCAGGGCATGATCCCAGGGTCCTGGGATCGAGCCCTGCATCGGGCTTCCGGCTCCGTGGGAAGCTGCTTCTCCCTCTCCCACTCCCCCTGCTTGTGTTCCCTCTCTCTCTGTCTCTCTCTCTGTCAAAAAATAAATAAAATCTTTTTAAAAAATATGATTTTTAAGGGAGTCACAGTGGATAGTGGAATAGTAAAAGCTCTGAAAAGTCCTGCAGTCAAGAAACCATTTTGTTTAATCCAGTAGTTTCCCAATATATTTAACAATAGAACCCCACCCTTTTTTGTGTGTGTAACATCTGTTGAAATCCCAAAGCGCTGGTGTCCCACAAAACACATTTTGGAAAATACTGGCCCCTAAGTTAAGCACTGCCTAGTTTTGAATGTAATGGAAGCTTCATTCCAAGGCTGGATTATCCAGTGATGAAAAGAAGTATTTTTTGAAGGAATTTGGTATTTTAAAAAGCAGAGTAGTCATTTTAGGAAAATCAGAATTTGATAAAAATTTTTTTAAAGATTTTATTTATTTATTTGAGACAGAGAGAATGAGAAAGAGAGAGCACATGAGAGGGGGGAGGGTCAGAGGGAGAAGCAGACTCCCTGCCGAGCAGGGAGCCTGATGCGGGACTTGATCCCGGGACTCCAGGATCATGACCTGAGCCGAAGGCAGTCGCTTAACCAACTGAGCCACCCAGGTGCCCAGAATTTGATAAAATTTAAAGGTTTGGGAGTTAGAATTACTTTGACAATGGCAGACATATGGAGGACACCATCATCTTTTTGGTTCCAGGACCCAGCTTCTGCCCTGCCAGAGGGTGAGCCTGGGAGTTAGCTGCACCACTTGAGGGAGGCCCTGTGAATTCAGCCTCTCTGTAATATCTGCCACACTGGTCTTGTCCCAACAACGATCTGGCCCCTCCTGGCCTCTGCTGGGGCTATAGTTCCTTCCTTTGGGAAGATTCATTCTCTGGTCAGTTGGGGCCCCGGGCGCTGGGGGCTGATGAATTGTCCATTCTATCTCTGCTACAGAGTGAATTTTTATGCCCCCCCATCCATATGTTAAATCCTAACACCAGATAATGATGGTATTAGGTGGTAAGGCCTTTGGAGGTGATCAGGTCATGAAGATGGAGCCCACATGGATGACATTAGTGCCCTTATAAAGGAGACCCCAGAGAGCTCCCTTGCCCCTTGTACTATGTGAGGACACAGAGAGAAAACAGTTGTCTATGAACCAGGAAGTGGGCTTCACCAGATACCTAATCTGCTGGTGACTTGAACTTGGACTTCCAGCGTCCAGAACTGTGAGAAATAAAATTCTCTTGTTTATAAGCCGCCCAGTCTGTGGTATTTTGTTCCAGCATCCTGAACTTACTGCCACAACCTCATGTGCTCAGCTACCTGTCCTCTTACTAGAAAAACCACCTCTACCCCAATGGACTCTCCAGATGCCAATGTCTGGGCAAACCTCACTGGCCCTCCCATAGCCATTGGACACACATTTGTCTGGGCCGTCCTAGGGTTACGATGTCCACTCTGGCCCCCGCCTCTTCTTCGCTGTACGGGCATGAGCTGCTCAGACTCACCCGAGTGGGTGTAGTAGCTGTCATTTCACATACAGACTCCCCCATCAGCTGGGTACTTGTCCAAAGCACAGGCTCTGGCTCTGGGACTACTGCTCTGGGTGCGTTTAGGGGAAGCCTGCCTGGAGCCAGTCATGTCAGAGGACATTGCTGTCCCCAAGGAGCTGGGGATGAGGGCTGTCAAATGAGCAGCTGCTCTCTCAGGTGACGGGGCTGATCCCACTGGCCAGGAAGGTGTCTGTGCAGCAGGGCTGTGATGCTCCTCATGAGGGCTATTGTTGGGGCTGGGGGTGCAGCTGTAGTCTCCTTGCTGAGTCCCAGATGCGGTCGTTCCAGGACAGTCGTCCCGAGAATGGTCAGGGTTAGTGAAGTGGCATGGACGACTGCAATGGTTGTCGTGGGTAGAGATTCTTTCACATCAGTGATCCTGTTCAGTGTCGTCGGGGAAATCACTGTGGCTGACCTCTCAGACACAGTGGCTGTCATGGACCTCACTAATATGATGTCATCACCCGGTATGTTTAATGCTGTTAGAACTGTGATCGTGGCTGATACCTGAGAGTCAGTGGACACTGATGATTCCAATCCATTGATTATGGAGCTCGATGCTAATGGGGCTGTGGTTGGAGCTCTCTGATTCTATTTCAGGGCTTAGCTGAAGTGGCCATGCTAGACAAGGCTGTGTTTTTGGATCTCTCCTCCTGAGTCTCAAGTATTGGGGTTTTCTGCTCGGTGGGGCAGCAGAGCTGTTGGCTTGTGGTGAAGTGAGAGGAGTAGCTGGTGTTGTACTCTTCTGGGACGCTGACATTGCTGACCTCCTGATTGTTGCTGAGGGGTTAAGTGGAACCACAGAGACGTTGTCTCTCCCATTGTTGGTTAGAGCCAAGATTGTCAATGAGCACGCTGTAGGCCCCTTAGGCACAGACTTTTGTGGAGTCTGCTGTACTTGACTCAGCCCCTTGGGTTGTAATAGTGCCTGTAAACAAACAAACAAACAAACAAAAAGAAACCAATACACCTGTTCCCTCCACCAATCCAGAGTTCTTTTCAAATGTTCTCAGTTGACCAAGTTTGGAAGAGTCGATAAAAATCATATCAACATGGGGCGCCTGGGTGGCTCAGTCGTTAAGCATCTGCCTTCGGCTCAGGTCATGATCCCAGGGTCCTGGGATCAAGTCCCACATCGGGCTCCCTGCTCAGCGGGAAGCCTGCTTCTCCCTCTCCCACTCCCCCTGCTTGTGTTCCTGTTCTCGCTGTCTCTCTCTGTCATATAAATAAATAAAATCTTAAAAAAAAAAAAAATCCTGGCTGTAATGAACAGATGTCATGCCACAGTGGTCTCAAGTTTTTATTTGCAGGGAGAGATGTTTCCATTGGATCTGATTTTATGATTGTTGTTTTTTTCCCCCATGTGGTTAACCAGTTGTCCCTGCTGCCTTATGGTAAAGTCTATCCTTTCCTCACTGATTTGTCATGCTATTTGTCATTATGTATCCAGACCAATTTCCATGCTTTTTCATTTCTTTGGTTCGCTTGTCTATCACTGCAGCAACATCATATTATCTTACTTTAATGTAAATCCCAGTATCTGGTAGAGTGAGTCTCCCATCTTGCTCTTCAAAATTATCTCAGCTGTTGTTGACTTTTGGTTCCTCCATATATTTTAGAATCTGCTTATCAACTTCTACAAAATCCCTGTTGGGATTTTGGGTGGAAGTGTGTTACAATTATAGATTTGGTAAGAATGGACAACTTTATGATAATGAGGTTTCCCGTCCACAGCAGTTTTTTTGAGAAGCAGTAGCGTGTAGACTGGCCTCTGAAGTCAGACCTGGGATAGAATCCCAGCTGTGATAAGGGATAAATCACTTCAAGTTCATGAGCCTCAGTTTCCTCAGCTATATAACAGGAATAATAATAGTACTCACTTCACTGATGGTCATGAGGGTTAAGTGAGATAACACCTGTAAAGCACTTAGCATGGTGCTTAGCATATAGTAGGTGCTCAGTAAGTAGAACCTGTTACTGGTAATGATTATCCCCTCTGCTCCTCTCACCAAGATTGGTATCTGCTTCCTGGGTGCTTTGCCAAGGTTACTTCTCTCTGGCAAAATTATGGATTCATGGGAGTGATGAGACCTACAATTTCCTGCCACCTCCCAATATCTTCCCCCATACTGTCCTAGGAGCTCAGGATCCACGGCTGCGCTCCTACCTCAGGCTCAGTGAGGCATTGGAGGTGGTAGCTGTTCTTCGTTGGAGTAGGGCAGGGGAGGGCAGCAGGGGTCCAACGCCCTGGACCCCCAGTTCTGGGCCATCTTGAGAGGGAACTACCCAAGCTATTGGCCTGGCACAGATGGGAAGGATAGACAGCAAGGGAGAGACAGCTGGGCTGACAGACAAGATGGCGGGAGTAGACAAAGATAGCATCCTGGAAGAGGATGGACGAGCAAAGCCAGAAGTCCCTTGGAGTTTATCCTGTCATGCTCCTGCCTCCAAATTCATTGGTGTCCCAACCCATTCAGACAATTTAGGGCTGGGGCGGGTGATGGCTGTACTCACATTATAAGATCTTCTTGGGGACACTACCTTCTGTCTCTTCTTTTGTCATCTTCTTCCCCTCTCTTCTGGTCTGTGAGAGCCCCCGGAGAAGGATAGATGAGAAGAGTGTAAGGTGGGTGCTCACCAGGAAGACTGAGGGCTCCATCCGTAAGAAACAGCAGTAGCAGCAAAAGTCACCAGATGCCCGTGGCCCTGTGGTTGATGGGCTTGGAGAGCACGGAGCTCAAACAGGGGGACAGACAGCAGCTCCAAGACAGTGAGGCACGTCTAGCACTAGTGCCACCTCTCATGTGCCTGCTGAGCACACTATCACCCCCGTCCCCAGTTGTCCAGACTCCTTCCCGGCTGGCCCCGGGCTTCACTGGGCTGGAACCCATGCAGACAAGAGGGGAATGGAGGGTGAAGTTTCCCATCAGCTGCAATGAGGGGGCCTCTAGGGACTCCCATCCCAACTGGTGAATATCCCCAAGGCCCCTGTCAGCCTTTGCTGACCAGCTGGGCAGAACTCTGGGCCTTCCAGCCTTCCCCGCAACCCAACATCAGGGAATCTGAGTCTCAACGACATGGATGATCTTACTGGTCTCCCAATGCTTGGGCTAAGGGCTGGCCACTTGATTTTAGAGCTGCAGATCAATCTCATCCTCTCCCCACTGCACAGATGGGGAAAATGAGGCCCAATGACTTACCCAAGGATGAGAGGCCAGTCCTCCAAGGCAGCTCTTCCTAATGCCTATGACTGCCGCAGCTTTCTCAGACTCTTGCATTCCTAGCTCAGGAACTTGCTGTGGCTCTCAACAGTCTTTAGTGTGAAGGTCCCAAGGAGACCTCAACAGGTCCCAAGTACCCCACCAGATCTCATTCATCTGACCCACAAACTCCTCCTGCGATCTTCCAGCAAGCTCCAGTGTTCCTCTCCTCTGGAAAGCCTGCCAGGAGCCACGCGTTGGCAGTCATTCTCCATTGCCCCAGGATAGAACTGCCTGTACCTGCATGACTGGTCAGTGGTGACCTCATCAGACTAGGGCCCCCCAGAATGAGGACCAGTCTTCTCTATCTTCAGGCTGTCTCCTTCATCAGACTGGGGCTCCCAACCATGAGAACCAGATTCCCACCCCCTCCCCCACCAAAAAAAATTTAGAACACTAAGGGGAGATTACATCCCTACCATTAAGTCAGAAATTTTCAGGGTACATTCTCTCTCCCTTTAGACTGGAAAGCTCTAGAGGGCAGTCAGTAACTCTCCCATCAGACAAAGAGGCTTTTGAGGGGAAAGATCTGTCTTGCCCATCAGACCTGGGGCAAGATTGCCCCAAGTTTGGAGATCCACCAGTCAGACATATTGATCCCAACACAAAACTTTATTGTCAATACATAGATGTCTGGCCCCACTGGCCTCACCTTTCTCCTCCTGGTGCACTTGGGCCCCAGCTAGCTCTGGCCTAAAGCAGGGGGCCAGGAAAGTCCATCCTTAGGACAAATCCTGGCTGCCTTGGCCAGCACCCCCCTTCTGTGCTCATTCTTTGCTGTGGGGCTCCCTCTCTCATCCAGCATCCTTGTCCATCTGAATTCCTCTGGACCTGAGGCTCACAGACACAAGCCCTGGAGATGCCACCCCCTTCACAGCCCCAGGCATCTGCCTAGGTGTAAGGGAGAAGATGGGCTCAGGCCAGACTGTGCCAAGTCACGTAGAGATGTAGGAAGATGCAGGTGGGTGTGTGTGCTCAGGCCCCTTGGCTCCCATCCTGCCTCTCAGCGGCTGGTCTTGTGTTTAAGGAGTATGTTTGTGTTGGATTCCTGAACCTGCAAACCAAGGGGTTTGTCAATCCCCCACCTTCACATGGCAAACGCCCCCTCACTCCCCTCCGCCACCTTCAGCAGCGAAACCACCAGGCTTGTCTGACTCTAGTTGCCTAGTGTCCTCTCCAAGCTTGGAAGCCCAGGCTGTGGACATTCACGAGGCTTCAGGTCGTTCTAACCCAGTCAGGTGGTGTGGGAAGCAGAGAAAGAAACTAAGTAATGAGGGTGTGTGCCTGTTTCTCCCTAGAAGCTTCCTCCCTGGGGAGGAGGCTGTTCTGATGCACTCTAGCAGGAACCCAGGGATCCTCTGCCCACAGTGTGCCTAGGTATCCGCCACCAGGCAGAAACTGAGCTGGCTCAAGCCACCCTAAGAAGGGGTAGGTTTGAGGGTGTCAGAGACTTAAGTGACTCAGTGGGAGGAGCCTGATGGGGGTGGGGGGCAGAGCCTCTCCGGGGAGGAAAGGGTGGAACTTAACGGATCAGAGGTGGCTGCTGCCTGCGCGGTGCCTGAGAGTCCAGGAAGGGGATCAGATCTTGGAATAGACAGAAAGTTTGACTAATGTGGCAGAGGCTGGGCGGGGCGGGGGGGGGGGGGGGGGGGGGGGGGGGGGGGCGGGGGGGCGGGGCGGGCGAGCACTTATTGGGTAGGAGAGGGAAGCTGCCTGCACCTTTTCCCTGTTGATGAGCGCTGTGATCAAGTCTTGCTGGCAAGTCATGTCGCGGATGTCCAGGGAGGACCCGCTCACCACCGACAGGCTCAGTGACAAGTGCTTGTGGATCAGCTCCTCCTCCTGCTCCTGGTTGAAGCGGATGGAGCGGACTTCCTCCACTATCCTGGGGGCGGAGGGGTGAGTACTTTCTGAGGGCTGAGGGAGCTTGTGGGGGGAGGCGGAAGACGGGGCGCTGCCCTCCCATCTCTTCCCGGGCATCCACCCCGCTTCGCCCTCCCCCTTCACTCCTATGGAGATCCAGGCCAAGCTGCACGCTCTTGTGAGATGGAAGGAACCAGGTCTGGATTCTAGCTCCTCTACCCACAGATCCCCCTCCCTGGCAAGTCATTTAAACCTCTCTGGGCCCCAGGGTCCGCATTTTAAAATGATGAGGGCGTGAAGCCAGAAGAATCTGAGGCTCCGCTCAGCCCAGACTCACGGGACTCGGGGTGCCCCCAGTACCCGCCCTACGTGTTGAGCTCATCTCGGATCTCCTTGTACTGCATCAAGTTCTCCTGTATTGCCTCCAGCACCAAACAAAAGTTGTCACAGGTGTTTTCTGAGAGGTTAGACAGGTGGCCTCCCGACAGTGGCTCCTGCGGGGCGCCGGACATCTCCAACCGGGCGACCACACAGTGCACCAGGGGCAGCTCGTTACCTCCATCCAGGTCCTGCATGCCTCTCTGCGAAGAGAGGACACAGACAGCTCAGCCGGCACCCCTCCCCCAACCCCTTCCTGCTTGGCTCCGGGGAGGATGAGTCTCTTAGGACACCAGGGTTCTAATGCCACCCATTCCAGCTCTAACCAATCTTAGCACCCCTACCCTGCTGTGGGAGCTCAACTTCAAATGCATAAGCCCCTCCTCTACCTCTTGGAAAATTCTCACCCCTTTTCAAAACTTAGCACCCAATTTCACTCCCGATAAATTCTACCTAGCAAACTTTTTTTTTTCCCTACCTAGCAAACTTCTAAAGCCCTACCTACTCTCAAGTCATAGCCCACAACCCTCAACATTTTGGGAAGTACTCCCCCCTCCACCCCCACCAGCTTTTTGGAAGTTCTACCCTTGAATGAATAGCACTGTAGCTAACATTTAATGAATTCTACATGTGTGCCAACTACTGTTCATTTATCCATATAATTCTCATAATAGTCCTATGAAGGAAGTACTATTATTATTCCCATTTTATAGAAGAAGACATCGAGGCTTAGATTGGTCACCTGCCCTAAGGTCACCCAGCCACTCAGTTTTGAGTTGCCATAGAAACCAGACATCTAGGAAATCCACACCCCTCAGATGGCACTCAAGGTGGGGGATTCTGCCCCCAGGTCTCAGGCTTGACTTTCTTCAGGCCCTTGAGCGTGCAAGCGTGTATGCACGCACGTGCCTACACACACATGCATGTGCTCAAGTCAGCACTCATGCGTTCACCCTCTCCTCCCTTCTGCCCTCCCCAGCCCACTCACCTCACTGAAGTTTATCTGATGCAGTTGCCCCTGCTCTCCTGCCTTCATCATCTGCTCCAGATTGGTGGTCACCACAACGACCAACAGGTTGATGCCAATGAAGGCACCAATGGTGATGAAGATGGCAAAGTAGATGGCGCCCCCAATCTCCATTGCGTACTCTCTTGTCTCTATCCTGGAGATGGCAGGCAGGAGCCCCATCACCTCCCTGGCCCTTTGAGTCTCAATTTCCCCATCTGTGAAATGGGGACATTATCTCAAGACCTACTAGGACTTCTGCTACCTCACTGCTGGTGAGCGGATCTAATGCCTGCTCTGACTATCAAAGTAGCTGCTCTTGGCTGAGCACCTGCTGTCCGGTCAGAGACAGAATGTGGGCCTCAAGCCACCCTCCTACGGTGGGGATTTGTACATTGGCATTATCAAGTTTAATCTATTGGCTATACTCTTGATTCATGTTTTTCTTATTATCAAAAGTAATTCAAGCTCATTATAGAAGGATCAGAAGGAAGAAGGAAGACATACAGGAAAAAAGCCCAGCCATTCTTAATACCTTATTATGAATCTCCCATAAAATATTTTCCTAAGTAATAAGGTCTTTCTCCCTTTCTCTCTCCTTCCATACACACACACACAAACACAAACACACACACACACACGTATATGTACATATATATACACTCTGGGCCAGGCTCTATGCTAAGAGATTTATACAGCTTTTCTCTATTGATCCTCACAGCAATTCAGACATAGTTAATTATTATAATTCCCAACTGGCAGGTGAAGAAGCTGAGGCTCGGAAGAGAGATGAAGTAACTTGTCCAAGGTTGCACAGCTAGTGTGGTGGAGCAAATACTCAAAAGCCCAGCGTCCAGTCTATCTTTATTGCACACCCTGTGATTTTCCCACCACCTACATCATACTGGGAAATGCCCACAGAAGCTCTTTGCCAACTGTGCTTCTGCACTCACAAGAGATAAAAAGAAATCAGTCAGGGGGACCCACTCCCTGGAGTGGACTGGAAACAAATAGGGTTTAGACGTAATGGAAAAGAAGTAAAGAACAGAACCTGCTGGCCATCTGTGGCCAAAAATGACCTTGGGCAGCGGGTCTATGAATGAATGAAATGAGACTCTAAGTTCCCAGGAGTCCAGGCAGCTTGGTGGGCTCAAATGTGGGCTGGGAGGCTGTCCCGAAACCACAGATCTGCTCTCTTGCTCGAGGCCTCCTTGCTACCCAGCTGTTTAGCATGACAGGGGACATCTTCATGAACAGGTCTGCGGTAGGACTTTGAATGGATAGAATTTCAAGGGGGACAAGGCTTCAAGCAGACCAAGACCGGTCCTAGGGGTCTCCTTTTCCCTGATTTGAAGTGCCAGGCAGCCCCCTCCTGGTGGGCCATCCTCCTCCCAAGCCCTGGAGCTCCACTCCCACTGCCTTGCCCCGCTGGGGGGGTGGGGTGGGGACAGACACCCCTCAGGCACTCACTGAAAGTCATTATAGATGTCCACCCAGCCATCTTGGGTGATGCAGATGAAGAGAGTATACAGGGCAACCTGCATGTTCTGGAAATGCATGGGCACAAATGCACCAAAGAGAGTGACCCCAAACACGGAAAACACCTGCCAGAGAGACCAAAGAAGATGCCCGAACTTTACCCAAGGACCTGGAGACAGGACATGCAGATGCCATGCAAATGAATGCTGCCAAGGGAATCCCAGGGACTCAGGCCCAGAGGTCTCTCCTCCTCTCCAGACAGCCCCCCCCATCCCCAATGACCTGGGGGCCCTGGTCAGGGAAAGGGAGCAGCTGGGAGTAGGGGAGGGCACTGACCAGCATGAAGAAAAGGATGAGGGTCATGATATTGGCCATGTCGGGCACCGACTGCAGGATGACACGGATGATCCGGGCCAGAGGCTCCACCGCCATGCAGACATGCACCAGACGAAGCGCCCTGCGGCACAGCCTCTCAGGGGCGCCCCTCAGCCCCTCCCAGACCCCTCCTCCCCACTGCCCCCTGACCTGCCCAGAGGGTAAGAGGTGATCCCCAGCCCCTCTCTTTCCCCAGTCCGGACATGTTCCCTTCTTTTCCCCAGAGTTCCCAGCTCACCTGAGGGTATAGGTGAGAGCGTTGACATTGAGTTCATTAATGAAGAACCCCAGGAGCAAGATAAAGATGATAAGGAAGTTGAGGATGTTCCAGCCGTCCTGGGGGTGGTGGGGGATGGGGGGGTGGGCCAGCCCCAATGGGGTGTATCAGGCCCAGCCCGTGGGGACATCCTGGGTCTGCCCTCTCACCAGCCCAAGGATGGGGGGCTTAATGTTCCTCTCAGGGCAGCGCCAGTCATCTGCCATCCACTGCTGTTACTTCTCCTGCTGCCCCTCAAATATGCCACAAAACACCCAGGCTTACTTGCTGTCTCATATGCGTGTCAACAGCCAAGTGCAGTCTGAGACACACAGTGGAGACTCTCACATACACACAGCTGATTCCTAAGCTGAGCACCCACCTTGGCTAGTGCATAAGATTCTCAGGCTTGCTTCAATTCTCTTGTGCTAATGAAACCCTGGGGCAGGCCCCCTGGGGCACCTGGCTGGCTCAGTAGACCATGGGACTCTTGATCTCAGGGTCATGAGTTCAAGCCCCACACTGGGCGTAGAGCTTACTTAAAAAAATAAGAATAAAAAAAATAAAAAATCATTGTTAAGAAAATGCTAACTGCCGTTGAAAAGAAATTGCAAGAAGGTATGAAGGAGGAAATGTTTTTTCTTATGGAACAGATTTCTGCCTGCTTCCTAGGGCTAGTTCTGATAAAGTGGTGCATTGAAACGTTCACAAAAAGCATGGTACCTACTCTCCTCTTGAGTGTGGAAACATGTAAATATGTACCAGCCCATTCTATTTTCTCTTAATAAACATCCTTGCAAATGTTGTTTGCACAAGGCAGTCTTTGAGACATCCAGACTTCAGAAATGTTCTGGGTTCTACACTCTGTGTTCTGTGGAGTGGAACCTCTGACCCCTGGAAAGCTTATAATTCTAATTGGTTTTCCTGGTAATGGTATTTATTTATTTAAAAGATTTTATTTATTTATTTATTTGATAGAGAGAGACAGCGAGAGGGGGAACACAAGCAGGAGGAGTGCGAGAGGGAGAAGCAGGCTTCCTGCAGAGCAGGCAGCCTGATGTGGGGCTCGATCCCAGGACCCCGGGATCATGACCTGAGCCGAAGGCAGATGCTTAACGACTGAGCCACCCAGGCGCCCCTATTTATTTATTTATTTTTAAGATTTTATTCATTTAGGGCGTCTGGGTGGCTCAGTTGGTTAAGCAACTGCCTTCGGCTCAGGTCATGATCCCAGGGTCCTGGAATCGAGTCCCACATCGGGCTCCCGGCTCAGCAGGAAGCCTGCTTCTCCCTCTCCCACTCTCCC
Organism: Mirounga leonina; assembly: GCF_011800145.1. NCBI lineage: Eukaryota > Metazoa > Chordata > Mammalia > Carnivora > Phocidae > Mirounga > Mirounga leonina. Next base: position 74,784,291 of record NW_023270447.1, read on the forward strand.
TGCTTGTGTTCCTGCTCTCGCTGTCTCTGCCTCTGTCAAATAAATAAATAAAATCTTTAAAAAAAAAAAAGATTTTATTCATTTACTTGAAAGAGAGGGAGAGAGCAGGAGCGGGGGGAGGGACAGAAGGACAAGCAGACTCCCCACTGAGTGGAGAGCCCGATGTGGGGCTGATCCCAGGACCCTGAGACTATGACCTGAGCCAAAGTCACTTTCTTAACTGATTAAGCCACCCAGGCACCCCCTGGTAATGGTATTTAAATGATACTTCCGGGGTGCCTTGCTGGCTCAGTTGGTTAAGTGTCTGCCTTCCACTCAGGTCATGATCCCAGGGTCCTGGGATAGAGCCCCACATTGGGCTCCCTGCTCAGCAGGGAGCCTGCTTCTCCTTCTCCCTTTCCCCTCTCCCCCCAACTCGTGCTGTCTCTTGCTCTGGTGTCTCTCTCAAATAAATAAATAAATAAATAAAATCTTTTAAAAAATAAATAAATGATACTTCATTTTTATGAAAGTATAAATACTTGATAGTTTTTAAAAATATTTTATTTTTATTATTTTTAATTTTTTTAAAAGATTTATTTAATTGAGAGAGAGAGTGCATGGGGGAAGGAGCAGAGGGAGAGAATCGCCAAGCAAACTCCCTGCTGAGCACGGAGCTGACGTGGGGCTCGATCTCAGGACCCTGAGATCATGACCTGAGCCGAAACCAAGAGGATTTTGGCTCAAATCAAGACACTCAATCGACTGAGCCACCCAGGTGCCCCTAAAGATTTTATTTTTAAGTAATCTCTATACCCAACATAGGGCTTAGAACTCACAACCCTGAGATCAAGAGTTGCATGCTCTACTGATTGAGGCCCCTGATAGGTTTTTTAAAGCCTCTTCTCAAACTTGCCCAAAGGCAAAATAAATCCCTTGACTTCAGAAATCATTTGGCTGTAGCAGTCTTATGGAAACAAAACTTGAGTCTTCGCCTCATTTAATGTAGCATTAAGACCTGTTCCCGGGGGGTGCCTGGGTGGCTCAGCCGTTAAGCGTCTGCCTTCGGCTCAGGTCATGATCTCAGGGTCCTGGGATCGAGCCCCACATCGGGCTCCCTGCTCAGTGGGAGGCCTGCTTCTCCCTCTCCCACTCCCCCTGCTTGTGTTCCCTCTCTCGCTGTCTCTCTCTCTGTCAAATAAATAAATAAATAAAATCTTAAAAAAAAAAAAAAAAAAGACCTGTTCCCGGGGCATGTGGGTGGCTCAGTCGTTGAGCATCTGCCTTCGGCTCAGGTCATGGTCCCAGGGTCCTGGGATCGAGCCCCACATCGGGCTCCCTGCTCCGCGGGAAGCCTGCTTCTCCCTCTCCCACTCCCCCTGCTTGTGTTCCCTCTCTCGCTGTCTCTGTCAAATAAATAAACAAAATCTTATTAAAAAAAAAAATAAAGACCTGTTCCCACCCAGATAGCCTCTCTGACACTTTCCTGAACAGGGGTCAGCAAGCTATAGGCTGTGGGTCAAATCTGGCCAGCAGCCCCTTTTTTTGTAAGACCCTCAAGCTATGAATGGCTTTTATATTTTTAAATGGTTAGGGGGCAAAATCAAAAGAACAACATTTTGTGACATGTGACAATTATATGACGTTCAAATTTCGGTGTCTGTGAATAAAGCTTCCTGGGAGCATGGCTGTGCTGTTTGTCTGGACTGTCTACAGTGCTCTGTGCTCCACGGCAGAGGTGAGCGTTTGTAACAGACACTGTATGGCCCATGGGCCTTTACAGAAAGTTTGCTGACCTCTGCTCTTGAACCCTGTAAATTAAGGTGGAGACTCTCAAACCCATTTCTCAGGTAAGGAAATTAAGGTTTTCCCAAGATCACAGAACTGGGGAAGGCTAACCCAGGGACTGGAACCCAGGGAGGCTGCACTTCTAGGACAAATTATTTTCTGCTGCATCACAGACATCTCAGAAGTAGTCTCTCCACACCACACACACACACACACACACACACACACACACACACACACATTCTCAGCTTGTTGGACCAGAAGCACAGGGGTGGGGTGCAGTCCCTAAGGAGGAGTTGGGGCAATAGCAGGGAGGGCCCAGGATCTCACCTTCCAGAAAATCCAGAAGCCATTTAACCAGCCAAGGAGAACCTCACAGATAAGGATGGTCAGCACAATGTCATCTATGGTAGAGAACAACTCATAGTGTTTCTACATGGAAGACAGAGAAAAAGAGAGGGGCCGAGGGGTCAGTGGAGCAGAGCCCGGGTGGGGCCAGGGACAGGGGGTGTCTGTAGGGGAAGGAAGGCTCATATTCCTGTTGCTCTTCATCCTCAGCATCTTTGAAGCTCCTTTAGAGCACATTTTCCATGTACACCTGCCATTCATGGTAGCATCCCCATCGTTCTACAAAGTAGATTTTATTCCCATCTCAGAGAGGAGGGATCAGAGAGGTGCCCAAGGCCAGACAGTTAGCAATAAAAACTGTTGTCTGGCTATAAACCTTTGCTCCTAACCTCTAGAGCAGGGATATGTGAAAGAGAGGGCTTGGGGAGAGGCAGAACAGGCTCCAGGATTGGGAAGAAAGGGCCTGGCCCCTTAACTGGTGGACGCCAAGCCCCATCCTTCCTTCTCTGGTTGTCCCAACCACTCCTGCTGCTCCAGCTCCCAAATCCCCCAGGTAAGGCCTGGCCAAACTCCTGCGTATCCCTCATGATCATGGGTCCAGCTCCCTGGGTAGGCTGATGGATGGATGGATGGATGGATGGATGGATGGATGGATGGATGGATGACTTGATGACCGTGAATTCTTTTCAAAATCCAACTCACTTTCCCCTAATCGCTCATGAAGCTGTGACCCTACTATAGTTTGTGACCCCATTTACAGCTCCTAGAGCCCCCTATTCCACCCTGACAGTTGCCAAAGTCTTGTAAGGACTCCTCCCTTCCTTCACTTCCATGGCCAACAGACTCAGTGCCTCAAGGCTCATTGCCACACACAGAGTCCTCCTGGTCCCCACACCTTGCCATCACCCGTATCCACTGGCCAATGAGAGGCTGAGCAGAGCTTCTTAAACCCCAATGGGAGGTTAAGGTTATGGGCTCCCTACTTGTTCCAAATTCCCAAGGGGCATCACAGGCCAGGGATGTCTGTCTACAACAAGGAAGGACTTTCTTTCCCATCGTCTGTCTCCTCAGCTTCATCCCACTGGCCCTGGGAGGCAACAATTTTCCTTGCTATTTACTGCGAGAGCTTCCTAACTAGTCCTCCTGCCTTCTCCAAGTCATGAGCATCTATAGCTAAATCAGAGTTGCTTCCTCTACCCTCAAGCCTGCCATGGCTCCCAATGGCCTGCAGGGTCTGAATCAGGTCAAAACCTGTCTGGCATTCCCAGGCCTCTAGGATTTGACCTTCATGGCCACATATCCTCTACCAGGGCTTTTAGCATTTTTGACTGGGACCCACAGTAAGATTGATGTATTTTATATTTCACAGCAGAGTACTCTGTCTCCCTCCTGCCCCCGCCCTCCCTCTCTCTCTCTCACATGCACACATACAACTTCTATTTCATTCTTTTTCATTCTACTTCATTCTATCTCAGAGTGCTGATATCTGCAGTCTGAACCGATCTCACGATCTGTGAGGGGTGGCAGCTGCCCTGGAGTCCACTCATTCTGCCATCTTGGCTCTTGGGTTTCTGCCTCCACCACACCAGAGGCCACTCTTGTCAAGGCCACAGGAACTAAACCCAAGGGATGCTCTGCGATCCTTCTCTGGCCTCCTCTCTTGCCTCTTCTGGCCCTACCTCCTCCCTGACAGCACCCCAGCACATTCTCCCACACCCTCCCACTCCTCTGGCCACCCCTCCTCAGTCTCCTTTCTTGCCACCACCCCCATTCTCTGTCCTTCACTGGGAGGCTCTCCTCAGAGCTCTGTCCTGGTGTTCTTCCCTTCTCACGGGACACTCTCTCCCCAGGTGGCCTCATCTCCTCCTTTAGCTTCTGGCAACCATCCACCCAGATGCTATCAACCCTCATGTTGCCATCTCTGCCCCCGACCTCCCGGCAGGGTTTCAGAGTTGACCTCTAACCTCTCCCTAGACATTTCTGTGTGGATATTGCCCCGGCACCTCCAACTACTACACTACTCAACCCAAACTTACCTCAGCGTCCTCCCCAAACCTGCTCACTGTCCTGTGTCCCCCACATCCCAACAAACAGCACTGTCCCCACACAGTTGCTCAAGCCAGAAATGTAACTCCTTGCTCTCCCTTTCACTACATGTGTGAGAGGATGAGGTATGTTAAACAGGGTAGCACATATTAAGTGTTCACTATCTGTTGTCAAGAAAAGCAATCAGGGGGCGCCTGGGTGGCTCAGTCGGTTAAGCATCTGACTCTTATTTCGGCTCAGGTCATGATCTCTGGGTCCTGGGATCAAGCCCCACATCAGGCTTCCTGCTCAGTGGAGAGTCTCTCTCCTTCTGCCCCCTCCCCCTGCTCGCTCTGTCTCTCTCTCAAATAAATAAATCTTAAAAAAGAAAGAAAGAGAAAGAAAGAAAGAAAGAAAGAAAAGAAAGATGAAAGAAAGAAGAAAGAAAGAAAGGAAGGAAGAGAAAGAAAGAAAGAAAGAAAGAAAGAAAGAAAGAAAGAAAGAAAGAAAGAAAGAAAGAAAGAAAGAAAAGAAAGAAAAGAAAAAGAAAAGCAGTCAGGAAGGCCCATGGATTTGACTCCTAGAGAGCTTTAGATGCATGGGACCTCTTTTACCCATGGCCCTTGCCCAAGTCCAAGCCCCATCATCTTTCACTAAACATCACAACAGTCTGCCTGGTCCATTTTTTCCCATTCCCAACACCCTCCCTTCTGTGGTCCACCCTGTGGGAGCGAGTGTAAGTTTTCTAAAACACATAACTGGTCATGTTACTTCCATGCTTTAAACCATTCCCTGGCTTTCCAATGACATAGGATAGAGGCCATCCTCCTTAAGATAACTTAAAGACCCTCCACCAGCTAGCTGCTGACCACCTCTCTGAAATCATCAGCCACTGCACTGGACATTTTTAAAATACCAATTTCAAATAGCACAGTTCATGTATGAAGTACACTCCTTATAGGAAATTAAAACATCAAGAATAAGAACAAAATCATACTGGACTTCAGGATGGACATACAGAACTTGCTCACAAGCTGTTTCTTCCACCCCCAAACACTCTTTCCCACCTCTCTCTGCCTGGCTGACTCCCACTTACTCTTTATTCCCACCTGAAGCATTCTTTTCCCCAGAAGCCTTCCCTGACCGTACAGATTAGGTAGGTTTGATGCCCACTTTGAGCTCCCACGCACTCCGTGACCCTCAGGCATCCGTAAGGACATGCTTGTGTCTGCTGTGATCATACCTAGGACCCTGGCAGTGAGCGATCTTCTCATAGTGACTACTGATTAAAATGGGATACCCTCCCCCACCAGGCACCCATTTGTCTGCCTCCGCTCACATCATTTTTCTCCTGCCCTCTCTCTCTACAAATCCAATGCCTTCCTCAAATCTAGGCCCCCTCCACCATGAAGTCTTCCTTGATCTCTAGTTTCCTTGAAGGTGAGAGCTGACAGGCACCTGAAGAACATTCAATGCAATCGTCATGAGCAAATGAGGAGCCTGAGGCCCAGAGAGAAAAGTGCCTTGTCCAGGCGCCTGTTAGATCAGCGGGGGCAGAGGTCGGGCTGGAGTCCCACCTGGCCAAGGAAGGAGTTGGTGCGCAGAGCAATGGTGATGGCGTTGACCACCAGCAGCAAGGCCAGAAGCAGCCGGAAGGCCGGGTGTCGAAGCAGCTGCTTGACATACATGCGAGTGATGAACTCCTGGATGTCCCAGGCATCCTGGGAGAGGGCGGGGGACCTTCCTTCAGGCAGGTGTCACCGTGGGAGGCCTCTGCCTGGATGTCGGTTCTCAGTGAATGGGGGCCCCTAGGGGAGGGCCACTCTAGGGGGAGAAGTTGCTTGAGAGGGGTCTTGAAATGGGGGCATCGATGTAGGGGTCACTACCTAAATGGCCACTGAAAGGGGGTGACTGCTGGGGAATCTTTGCAAGAGTCATTGCAAGGGAGACCCTTAGGGGCTCTGCTGGCGAGCAACTGTCATTATATAGGGGTTCCCATGGGGAGCACTGCCAGGTGGGTACTAACATGCCATGAGAGGTCATCACAGGGGTCACTGCTGGGGAGGGTCCTCAGAGGGGACATTCGGGAACTAGAAGGGGCAGAGTTATTATGGTGGCCCCTGGCCCACAGGAGCAGCTGCAGAAGGGTGACTGTGGGGTGGGGGGTCACTGCAGGCTGCCGCCCCAGCCCCCTCCTTACCTTGGTGCTCATGATGTCTCGGCGGTTGATGAGCACTTGCTCCTCCGACCAGGAGTAGGGCTCGTGAACAGCCCTCTGCGATGGTGAGCAGGGGTCCCGTCAGTGCAGCCACAGGCCCCTGCGCCCCGCCCCTCCCTGGCATGCCCAGCTTGGGTGCACCGAGGCGGGGGCCACCTACCATGACATTCAAAGGTTTAATACTGGTGTTGGTCCACTGTTTTGATTACCTGGCATAGCTCTCAGTCTCCTCCCACCCGTCAAAGAAACTTCATTCCGAGTGGTCTTGCTCCCCCTCGTGGTGATATCATAGAGGACTCTGTGACCTCCAGCTGTCTGCATTCCACCAGGGAATTCTGATACCACTGACTCCCCTCGGTACCCCACGGAGGAAGCCAGGGACGCTCAGGGGCTGGCCTGGGGTTAGAGGTCAGAGGCCGATGGGAGCAGGTCAGGTCTCTTGTGCAGCCTGGATGGAGACACAGGGACATGTCCCTACTCTGGGTCCCGGAGCTGGAGGTGAGACTGGGAGAAGAGAGGTGCTTGGCCCGGAGGCCCTCCTCCCAGCCAGCCTCAGCCTGTACCCCACCCCACCAGCTACACCGTCCACGACCCCAGTCCCCAGAGCTGCCCAGCCTGTCCTTCCATGCGAGGTGTGCTTCTCCATCTGGAGTGAAAGGCCGGTCTCTGTTTCTCTTTGTGCCCCCCTGGGGAGGGGGCAGGAGAGCACCCCCTGGTCTCCGAAGGGCTGGGAAGAGATGGGCATACTTGGAAGCGCTCACTAGCCATGGATCAGCAACCCAGCATCCCGACAGGCATAGACTTCAGCTATAGGGCCCGGGCCACTGGTCTGCACACTTGGTGGACAAGTTACCAAGACTATCTAGTTACCAAGTTAGTTGCCAACCACTAGTTACCAAGACTAACTAGTTACCAAGACTAGTTACATTCATGTCCTCCTTATACTTTCCATCCTTGTCCCCTCCAGGAGCAGATTTCTGGTTCTAATACAGAAGTCAGAGGCATATGTAGATTCATTTTAGATAAACTGATTTTATTTTGCTGAAAGTGTTTGTGTAAAAGGAACACCTATACAAGACTGGTTTGGGGAAGGGAGAAGGGCCAGAGATGGAGGGGGGACAGGTTTGTGCCCCCACAGGTGGGAGGATGAGGTGGAAGGGAATTTCTTTCAGCCCAGCTTGCCATTCCTTCATTGGCGAGAGAGGATGGCACAGAGCTCACTTCACTTTATCCCACTCTAGGGGAGGGAGGAGCAGAAATGGTGGATGCGTAGGCAAAGGGGGGCATCTGGGGTGACACATGGACTAGCACTACTTCCAGCCTTGAAGAGAACCCGGGGATGCTCTGTCCTAGACATGTCAGAGGCTTGGGGGCTGAGGTGGTCAGGAGCCAGGGTACTGACCAGGGTACTGACCAGGGTCAGAGGTCAGGAGGTCGGAGGTTGCTCTCTGGGGTCAGGGGGCAGAGACAGGACTGCTCCTCAGGGTCAGAGGGCAGGGGGTGGGAAGATTGTTCTCTGGGGTCAGAGCTCAGGACTTGGGAGTGGCCCTCAGCCTGCACCACTCCCCAGTCTCCCAGGCCTTCTGAGTAGAGCTCTTGGTTCCGTTCCTTCCACTGTCGGAACTTCTCTCCTGTCAGCTCGGGGTCACCTAGCACTTCCTCCAAGGCCTGCAGCTCCTGCAGCTTTGCCTGTGAAGAGAGTGGTGGCCAAGGCGCCATGATCACCCAGGTAGAGGGGCAGAGCCCAAGTGCAGAGCTCACTCTGGAGTCCAGGGCTTAGAACCCAGCACCTGGCCGGGTCTAGCCCTGATCCTCACATTGGGAGGCTGGCTCTGAGAACCTAGAACTTGGTCCAGTCCACAGCTAAGCCCAGAGCTCAGGGCCAGGAACCAGAAGCGAAAGCCCAGAGCCCCGTCCTTCACCGCGCCCGGTGCCCTCCCGCTGACCTTGAGCGTGCTCTGTAACACACGCACGCGGTGCGCTCGCTCGTTGAGCTGGGGGTCTCGGTTGCGCCGCATGAAAGAGCTCCGCCACTGTTCATGAGTGAGGGGCTGCGGCTGGCCCAGGAGGGACACACCACCCTGCCTCAGTCCCTGCACCATTCCTTCCAGCGCCCCTTCACTGTTGTCTGTGGGAGGGGGAAGCAGATGAGGATGTGCCCATCCCAGGTCTCCCCACCCTCCATCTCAGCTCTGAACCCCAGAAGAACACCTGTTGGTGGGCCAAAGGAAGTCCGTGGGCTGCCCTGCGTGGGGGTGGCTGCGGGTGACGTGTCTCCATGGAGTGGACTCCAAACTTGGGCTGGGCTGGGCTGTGGGCAGGGTGGAAGGAGAGGTGGGTATCATTCTGAGCCCTGTAGCCTGTTATCCGCTCCCCACCAGTCTCCTACTCACCGAGGCTGAGCGGGACCCAGCCTCATCGTCAGGGTCTTCTGCTTCTGTCTCACTGTAGCAGTCTGCGGGGGGGAAGGAGCAGATGGGGAGCCCACTAAGCCTCACAGGGTTTTGGGAGGCCCGGGAGCAGGATAGGGCACTGGAGCTCCCAGCCCCCATTCCCAGAAAGACAGAGGCTTAGCTGAGACCTGGTGGGAACACCCCTGTGAGACACCCACCTTCCTCTCGGGGCAGGGAGGCCCGCCCTGGAGACTGGTACTTGGAAATGCAGGTAATGAGATGGCGCACCCACCTGTGGAGGGGCAAATGGGTCTTGCAGTTTTCACCTACTGTATGCCAGGGGATTTTCACCTGTATCATCTTCTAACTTAATCCTCAGAGCACCTCTGAGAGGTAGGAACTCTTATTAACCCATTTTATAGATGATGAAACAGAGGCTTGGAGAAGTGAGTGCCTTGACCAGCCACTATCAGAGAGCTGAGATCAGAATCCAGGTTCCTGAGCCAGGCTCGCAAGCACTCACGTGGGAGCTGGGGGGTCAGAGGGGGTGGCACTCACATGCTCAGATCCTCCAGGGTATCAGCAGCGAAAATGAAGGGTTTGTACACGTCATGGGTGAGCTGGAACACACTGCCAGGGAGCAGGGGCGCCTCACTCAGCCTGGCTGTGCCCATCCAGAGCCCGTGAGGCTGCCCTGGGAATCCAGCTACCTGCTGCCCCCCACCCCCGACTTCTTCTCTCTCCCTTTCTCGCCCCACTCCCCGGTGTGTCACGCTCCAGGACTTAACTATTTTTTCTTCTGATCCTGTCCACTTTCCAGACTGTAGTTGGAAACATTGATGAGGCCCTCAGCCTTCTCATCCTGGGGGGAATCACAGTGTGAGGGTCAGCTTGCAGCCCCATTACCCTCGAGGCCCAGTCAGGCCCCTGGGGGCAGAGAGGGGAGAAAGTGGCTCCTGGGCTCTCCAACCACAAATCTCCCAGTGCCGGGCACCTGGGGGGGCTCAGTAGGTGAAGCGACTGCCTTCGGCTCAGGTCATGATCCTGGAGTCCCTGGATCGAGTCTCGCATTGGGCTCCCTGCTCAGCGGGGAGTCTGAGTCTCCTTCTGACCCTCCCCCCTCTCATGCTCTCTCTCTCTCTCTCATTCTCTCTCAAATAAACAAAATCTTAAAAAACAATAACAACCCCTCCCCCTAAATCTCCCAGTGCCTAGAGCTCAGGGCAGGAGTCTGGGGTGGGGGCAGAGGGTGTGACCAAGGGGAGCCTCTTGAGCCAGGAAAGGGGAGCCAAAGCCATCCAGGAAAACAACCACAAAAGAGAAGACTGCTTATGCATTTGTTCTGTTTTAGAGACACAGGAAGCTGCTCCATACCCCTGAGCTTTGCAAAGGCTCTTCTCCCTTCCTGGTTTTTTTCTCCTTTCCATCTGACTAGCCCCCAGGCACTGATTTCTCAGGGGGCCTTCTCGACTCTTCAGGCTGGACTGTCCACGTCCGCTGGGCTCCTGCCCATCCCTGGGCTTTTCCTTCATCATAGCGTGCGTTCCCCAAGCTGTCCCTGAGTGCGCACGCATCCTCCCCGCTACCAGCCCAGAGTAGCAGGACTGTCCCAGTCTGCCCTATGTCCCTAGTACGCAGCCCAGAGCTGGGGACACAGCAGGCACCTGAATGCTCACTGAACGAATAAGCAGGATAGACAGAGTCACAGAAGAGGAAGGGGAGGTGGGCAGAGCAGACGTGGCTCTCCCCGCTGCCCGGGACGCCTTTCTCAGCCTGCTTCCACGCACATCTCCGTTCGTTTCTCTCCAAAGAGTGATCTCGTTTTCCAGATAGGGCTGGGGGGGGGGGGAGCTGTGACCACAGATGGGGGTGCTGGCAGAATAAGGACAAACACCGGGGCTCTGACCCCCCTGCAGACCCGTGCGTGTGGCGGGGGGCTCACCCGGGGCTGGCAGTACCAGAAGAGCGTGTGTCTCTTGAGCACAAACCAGCAGCGGCGCCAGCGCGGGCCCATGAAGCCACCGGGCGCCTTGCGCAGCAGGAGCCAGCCGTCGCAGTCCGGCTGGCCCAGCTCCCGGCACGACACCCGCCGGCGACTCAGCCGTGTCGCCACGCCTGCGGGAGCACAGCACGGCCCAGGGGGGTTAGGGGCTGGCGAGGCGTCCTGGACCCCCAAACCTGCTCCCGGCCCCACCCGGCCGCCAGTATTCCCAGCTGATCTTTCTGAACCCGTTCTCTGTGCTTGAAATGTTACAGGCGTCTCCCTGAGGCAGCGCTGCTCTTCCGCTTCCGAGACGAGGAAATGGAAGATCAGAGGAGCCCAGAGTCACAGAGCTGGTGAGAGGCCCAGGCTGGAAGCACAGGCTGTGTGTGAGATGGGAGCGGTGGTCTTGCCACTGTAAAGACTTCGAAAAGGGCGCCTGGGTGGCTCAGTTGGTTGAGCGATGCCTTCGGCTCAGGTCGTGATCCTGGAGTCCCAGGATCAAGTCCCACATCGGGCTCCCTGCTCGGCGGGGAATCTGCTTCTCCTTCTGACCCTCTCCCCTCTCATGCTCTCTCTCACTCTCTCTCTCTCAAATAGATAAATAAAATCTTAAGAAAAAAAAAGACTTCGAAGAGCTCATATCAGGGACCCCCAGCCAGTCAAGTGCATCTCTTACCTTTTGATTTATTCCGACCAGAAACAGGACTCTGAAAAGGCCATAAGTGGTTAGAGAAGGGTCTGGGTCCAGAGCCACACAGCCCTCCTTGCTGAGCCCTCACCTTACCTTGTCAGGCTGTTCTGGGGCTTCCTGAGCCTCCGCTACCCCTGTGGGCAGTGTGGCTGGGGGCGCAGGGAGAATGGGCCGGGACTCAAGGTCAAGCGAGGTAGAGTCTGTCAGGAGGAGGGTCCATGAGCCCAGCCCCAGGCCAGGCAGAAAGGTGAGGATGTCAGAGTCGGGGGGTCAGAGCCAGGCATCCCACATGCCTTGCCCAGGGCATCTGCCACCTGGTGAGACTTTGAAACTACCTGTCCAGGTAGGGCTGGGTGCAGACCTTGGGTTTGAAGTCAGGTCAAAGGCAAAGACATCTTCGGATGAGGCCCTGGGGAGAGCAAGGGGAGATGGAGATGACTGAGCCCGTGGCACCCCCGCCCAGACCCACCTGCGGCAGAGCCTATTACCTGGGAGACAGTGCGGTGAAAGCCAGCGAGGGGCTCGTCAGCTGTGGGGAGCCCGGGACTGGAGGAGGGGTCTGGGGAACAACCAGAAATGGTGATAGAGCTGATGACAGGGGTCTGAAAGCGGGATGGGGGCAGGGCTGGGGGGCAGGTACCTGTGGAGGGGTCTTTGGCACGGGGACCTTCTTCAGCACTAAGCTGACCCCGGCTGGCTCCCGCAGCAGCTCCCTCACCACGTTCTTATGGGGCCAGCCCACCTGGATGGGACAGGGGGCAGGGGGCAGGGCAGGGACCCTGGGCTGATGCAGCTGCCCAGGAGGCTCCGGGGTAAGCCAACAGCCCTCACCCTCGCCCTCAGCCTCCTGCCACTCCTCCTCCAGGAGGCCTCCACCAGCCCCTTCACCTTGGCTCTGCCAAGGCCACTGACCTGTAAGACCTGGTTCATCTCACAGACAGCAGCTCCCACAAGCCTGGTCTCCACAAGGCTCTCCCCAAGGGCCCCTCCCCACCCACCAGCCCTGGGTTTTACTCAGTGGCCCCTTCACCTCCCCTCTCCCCAACCCTGTGTCTCTCTCCTCCCCACTCACCACCACCTGCTCATTGACCTGGACAATCTCGTCTCCAGGCAGGATCTGCAGCCGGGAGTCGGCAGGGACCTGGTATTGGGGGGGGGGTGCTCGTAGGGTTCGCTCTCCAGGGGCCTGAAGCGGGCTCAGCTGGAGGGTAGGGCCTCGGGGCGGGCAGCTGAGAAGGGGGTGGGATTCCCACCTGGGTGCCCACACGGGACACGAAGTGCAGGCAGTTACTGGTGGTGTGGACTTCCAGGCCCTGCCGAAGCAGAGGCTGCGGTCACTGAGAGTCCTCGGCGGGCGGAACTGAGGGGAGAGCTGGCCCAGGTCAGCACTGGCCGACTTGCTGTGTGACTTTGGGCCTGCCGCTCCTCTCAGGGTCCCTGCCTCCTCCTCCAGTAAGGGCCGGAGGGAGGCTGGGCTTGCTGACTAATGAGGTCGGAGATTCTCAGCAGCCCTCCTAAAGGGATCAGCGGGACTGGGGGAGGACAGGGGCAGGACAGGGGCAGGGCTGGGGGCTCTGGTACTCTCAACTAGTCAAAGATTAAAGCAAGAAAGTCCGCGTCCTTTCCCCAGTCCCCTAACCTGCCACGTCTGTGTCCCAGGGCTGGAATGTGTCACCTGAGACCACACCAAGCCCCTCAGGACTGGAGAAGGTGCTTCAGGACGTAAGACCCCAGGAAAGTCCTCTGGGCCTTTAACAGCTGCACAGAAGAGGCCCTCCAGCCATAACAGCACAGGATTCTGTGGGATCCTAGAACCACATTTCAGGGCCCAGACAAGGCTGCCAAGAGGTCAGAGCTCACCAAAGGATGGTCCAGCTGCACGCGCTCCAGCACAGCCCTCTGCTCCAGCAGCTCCTGGGGGCTGCAGCTCAGGATGTGGTGGCAGATCCCGGCCACGTGGCTGCACTGGGGGAGGGGCACAGGAAGCTGAGCCTGAGCCCCAACACCACCCCCCCGCCACCCCAACTCCCCACTCAACCAAACCCACACTCACAATCCCCAGCACTCTGCTCTCCTTCTCAGCCACAGGACTGTCCTAGAAGTAGAGGGCCAACAACAGGGCCTCAGAGCTTTGGCTCCAAGGTCTTGTCCTCCTGATGCCAAGCCCCAGAAATCACCATACATGCCCTCCCCCGCTCTACCCTTCCCCCAGAGTCCAACTTCCTGAGACGCCCCTGCCAGCTAGAAGACCCGACACCCCCATCGCCCCTACCCCGTGGCCAGGCCTCCTTTCTTTCTGCCCCTGCCTCTTCCCAACCCCCACACCGATCCTGTGCTGATTCACAGGTTATAAAAAGCTCTAGCCTGACTTGGTCTCTATGGCCTGGGCCAAGCCTGGCCCTTGGTTCTCCTACCTCCTGCAAGGCCTGGCCCAGCTCCCCGCACAACTGCCCAATCTTCTGGCAGGCTGAGAAGTCATTTAAGTGGGAGAAGAGATACCTGGCAGGGGGAAGGATGGTAGGGGTAGTGGTTAGGGGGCTGTGATGACCAGTCAGGTCACAGAACCATTCAGAGCCAACTACTCATCTGCCACATGGGGGGAGAGAATATCTGCTCTGACGGGTTTCGCTTGGGGTAAAGGAGATGACTGATACATCGACAGAGCTTAGCACAGGACTTATCTGTCAAGCGCCTAAGACATGCCAGGCCCCGCTCTAGGCACTGGGGGAGACAGACCTTACACACACGATTACGTCAGTAATGAGAGAACTCAGCTGCTGTGAAACGTAGGGAGCTCTGAGAACCTGCAACAGGGAAGGCCCCCAGAGGAGGTGGCATTTGAGCTGGGACCTGGGGGACAAGCAGCAGCGGTTGAAGGGAGTGGAGAAGCCCTCTGTGCAGTGTTAGGACGGTTATGATTACAAGCTGGGGGTGGGTGGGGACCCAGGCACCCCAGTGCCCCTGCACAGACCAAATAACCTCTTTGCCCGGCTCCACAACATCTGAACGAAAGCCGAGCTCTGTTCTTCTCTCCCAGGCCCCGAAGGAGGCCAAGGATGAGAAGGGTCCCCTCACCAGTTGGGGTCTTAGGAGGAGCCCAAGGTACCTATTGAGCCAGAAGAGGAGGGTCCGGGCCTCATGGGCCAGCTCCACAGCGGCACTGAGGACATCAGCAGGGGGCTCGGCACAGCCTTCCAGGTGGCCTTGGACTAAGTTCTGGAAAGCATAGGTCCCCTCGAGCAACCCCTCGGTCAGGCTCTGAAGGTTCTCTGTCTGTAGCCCAGAGCTCTGTGCCAGAAAAAAGGCAGGTTATTCCCTGGCAGTGGCCAGCCCCCCCTCCGCAACGCCCAGGGGGTGGCAGCTGCAGCCAGTGTGGCCACCATTCACTCACCAGGGCCCGGAGCTGTTCTACCCCTTCCAGGATGAGCTCCTGGTGGCCCAGAGGCCACACGGTCAGAGCCTCAAGGCTTCGGGGACAGAGCTGGAGCAGGTACTTGCCAGACAGCTCCCAGTCCTCAAAGCAATAGTCCTGCAGGGAGTCATCGAGGCCTGGAGGGAGAACAGGGGTGGCGTGGTCTTTCAGGCCACTTCTTCACGCCCACAAAGCCCTTTTCCCTCCCATCTGTTCCTAACCACAATCCTGGGACCCAGGCTATGTTCTGCCCATTTCACAGATGAGACTACTGAGCAAGTAACTTAATTGCTCTGTGCCTCAGTTTCCTCACCTGTGAAATGGCAATAATAAAAGCACCTACTTTCTGCTCATGTGGGTATTAAATGACAGGATGCATGTCAAGCGCTTGGCCCATTCCCTGGTTCATGGTAGACAGTAACAGCCGCCAGACTCTTTACCCTGATCTACAAGGCCCTGTAAGATCAGGCCACCACCTGCCTCTCCAGTCTCATCCCCTGGCACAGCCCCTCAAACTCAATACTTTAGATCCAGAGCACTAACTCCCTGTAGCTCCTGGAATGCTCTTTTGTCTCAGGGTCTTTGTATGTGCTATTTCTTCTGCCTGGATTGTTCTAGCTCCTTCACTGCCCCCCCTTTTAATCTAACTCCCCTCAGGAAGCCTTCCATAACTCCCCAGGGTAGGTCGGGGGCTCTCTTGCTCCCAACTGCCCCTCAAGCTCTGGGCCATAAATAACTGTTCATCTCGAACTCTAGCCCATACCTGGCACAGGATAGATAAGGCAGACTAAAAATAGGAATAATATCTATTGAAAGCTTATTGTGTGCTAGGCAAAATTTTAAGGGCTTTCTACATATTAACACATTTGGTGCTCACTGAATGTAGAAGATAATGACTATTGTTATCTGCATTTTATAGGTGGGAAAATTGATACAGAAATCAAGAAGCTTGCTCACTCTTTGAAGGAATTCCTTCCATTCCAAGTCAGGCTCCGTCACTGGGGAATGTGAGTGTCATTAATAGCTCCCCTTCATTCCCCGTGTGACATTAAGAACACTGGGCTGGGAGTCCCTGGACTCCATGGCTACAGCCTCCGAGCAGCTCCTTTGCCATGGACAGTGACCCTGCTGTGCTGCCTTCCTCCCCAGTCTCCTACACTGAGCCACACAGGCCAGGCGCCTGCCAGGGTTGTTTCATTTTGTCTACCTCATGGGGTCATTGCTGACTTTCTCATCTTATGGATAGAGAAACTGAGACCTCTGGTCGCAGAGCTGGTGAGTGGAGGGGCAGGGCCTGGAACTCGGCCTGGGAGTCTGACTCCAGCCCTGAATCTCTGCTTTTCAAGGGCTGGTGGCCCTGAGCCCTGGGCCTGCCAGCAGCGTCCTCCGTTCCCCTTCACTCCCTTGGGAGCTTCCCCCACCCGGAAGGCTGTCGGGACTCCCCTCCCCTTTCCCAGCTGCAGTCTGGGCCGTTTCCCACCCATCGGGCCTCACTGACTGGCCAGCACGTCCTCCCCCGAGGCCCCGTGGGGCTGTGCCACCCCCTTCGGTCTGACTGGGCCTTCCTTTTCTCTCTCTGGGAACCTCAAGGTGGGGAGAAGGGAAAAGACAGGAGGACCGGCCCTATTCCAGAGCCCAAGCAAATCACTTCCTAGCTCAGTCCGTCAGTTTCCGCCTCTGAAAAATGGGTTTAATAACAGCCCACTGAGCCCTGGGGCGGAGGGAAGCCAAAGACTTAGTGGGCGAGGGCGCGCGGGGGCCGCCCCGCTGTGTTCCTGACACAACCACGGCCTCCCCGCCGCCACCCTGGCAGCCCCTGGCGATGCTGGGGCGATGGGAGACCCCCTTAAGTTCTCGGGCCCCCCGGGGTCATCCCGGCGATCCTTCTGCCTAGCGCAGTACCAGGTACCCGGCAGAAGCTCTGTAAATTACTTGACCCCCCAAATGACAGACTGGCTCGTCCTTCTTCCTTTCCCTCTCCCGGTCGCAGGGCCCCTCAAGCCCGACTCTGCCCAGGCCCACCTCTCAGCCAAGCTGCCACCTTCCCGGGGGTCCAGCTCGCTACCGGCTCCATGGCCGAGACCGCCCGCTGGGATCCGCTCCCGCCGGGTCCCGCCCGCGCAGGAATTTCCGCTCCCGGAGTCCCGCCTGGGGAGGGACCGGGGCTGGGCGCTGGGCGGAGCCACCGGCATACCTGGGCCCAGCTTGGACGGCCAGGTGAGGCGCTGCCCCGCCATTGGCCCGCCACCTCCCGCCCCGCCCTTCAGGCGTCCTTGGGCCCCTGGGCGGCCCGACCCGAGGCGGAGCCACTGGTGTGCGACCCAGGCGGCTTGGGAGCGGGCCGGGATCCCGCCCCAAACTGCACTTTGACCTTTAGGCTCCAAGAAAGAAAAGGAAGGAAGGAAAGGAAGGAAGGGAGGAAGGAAAGGAAGGGAAGGAAGGAAGGAAGGGTCAGAAAGGTGAGCAGGAAGCGCAGCAGCAAAGCACAGAGGCGAGGGAGTGAGAGCCCTGGCTGCAAATGTCCTTTCTGCAGTTTGTTGGCTCCCTGACCCCACCCACCCAACCCACCCAACGTCAGTTTGTCTGCAAAATGGGCTGCTGTGCATAGTACCTGTGTTAATAGCTCTAAAACTTTTCGGAATAGGGGTTTTTAGTTCCCCTCTTTTTTGGCACACAGACCCTTCTGGCAGTCTGGTGAAAACTATGGACCCTTTCTCAGAATAGTGCTTTTGGAAGCATTAAAAAAAAAATGCTGAGGGCGCCTGGGTGGCTCAGTTGGTTAAGCGACTGCCTTCGGCTCAGGTCATGATCCTGGAGTCCCGGGATCGAGTCCCGCATCGGGCTCCCTGCTCAGCGGGGGTTCTGCTTCTCCCTCTGATCCTCCCCCTCTCATGCTCTGTCTCTCATTGTCTCTCTCGCAAATAAATAAATAAAATCTTAAATAAATAAATAAATAAATATTTTTTAAAAAATGCTGAAGGTTACAAGGAAGAGAATTATAACCAAAATATATTTAAAACACAAATTTACGGGCCGCCTGGGTGGCTCAGTTGGTTAAGTGTCCGCCTTCAGCTTGGGTCATGATCCCAGGGTCCTAGAATCCAGTCCCACATCAGGCTCCTTGCTCAGCGGGGAGCCTGCTTCTCCCTCTGCTACTCCCCCTGCTTGTGCTCTGCCTCTCTCTCTCTGGCAAATAAATAAAATCTTTAAAAAAACAATAACAACATACAAATTTATGATTGGGGTGCCTGGCTGGCACAGTATAGTGTGCAACTCTTGATCTCGGGGTTGTGAGTTGGAGCCCCACGTTTGTTGGGTGTAGAGATTACTTAAAAAAAAAAAAATCTTAAAAAAAACCCAAAACACCACAAGCCTCAGCAATCAGACAACAAAAGAAATAAAAGACATCCGAATCGGCAAAGAAGTCAAACTCTCACTCTTTGCAGAGGATATGATACTTTATGTGGAAAACCCAAAAGACTCCACCCCAAAACTGCTAGAACTCATACAGGAATTCACTAAAGTGGAAGGATATAGAATCAATGCACAGAAATCAGTTGCATTTCTATACACCAACAACAAGACAGAAGAAAGAGAAATTAAGGAGTCGATCCCATTTACAATTACACCAAAAAACTGTAAGATACCTAGCAATAAATCTAACCAAAGAGGCAAAGGATCTGTTCTCAGAAAACTATAGAATACTCATGAAAGAAATTGAGGAAAACACAAAGAAATGGAAAATATGTTCCATGCTCATGGATTAGAAGAACAAATATTGTGAAAATGTCTATGCTACCTAGAGCAATCTACACATTCAATGCAATCCCTATCAAAATATCATCAACTTTTTCACAGAAATGGAACAAATAATCCTAAAATTTGTATGGAACCAGAAAAGACCCCGAATAGCCAGAGGAATGTTGAAAAAGAAAAGCAAAGCTGGCGACATCACAATTCCGGACTTCAAGCTCTATTACAAAGCTGTCATCATCAAGACAGTATGGTACTGGCACAAAAACAGACACACAGATCAATGGAACAGAATAGAGAGCCCAGAAATGGGCTCTCACCTCTATGGTCAACTAATCTTTGACAAAGCAGGAAAGAATATCCAATGGAAAAAAGACAGTCTCTTCAACAAATGGTGTTGAGAAAATTAGACAGCCACATGCAGAAGAATGAAACTGGACCATTTTCTTACACCATACACAAAAATAGACTCAAAATGGATGAAAGACCTAAATGTGAGACAGGAATCCATCAAAATCCTAGATGAGAACAACAAGCAGCAACCTCTGTGACCTCGGCTGCAGCAACTTCTTGCTAGACACATCACCAAAGGCAAGGGAAGCAAGGGCAAAAATGAACTACTGGGACTCCATCAAGATAAAAAGCTTTTGCACAGGAAAGGAAACAGTCAACAAAACCAAAAGACAATTGACAGAATGGGAGAAGATATTTGCAAATGACATATCAGATAAAGGGCTAGTATCCAAAATCTATAAAGAACTTATCAAACTCAACACCGAAGGAACAAATAAGTCAATCAAGAAATGGGCAGAAGACATGAACAGGCATTTCTGTAAAGAAGACATCCAAATGGCCAACAGACACATGAAGAAGTGCTCCACCTCACTCGGCATCAGGGAAATACAAATCAAAATTTCAATGAGATACCACCTCACACCAGTCAGAATGGCTAAAAGTAACAAGTCAGGAAACGACAGATGTTGGCGAGGATGCGGAGAAAGGGGAACCCTTCTACACTGTTGGTGGGAATGCAAGCTGGAGCAGCCACTCTGGAAAACAGTATGGAGGTTCCTCAAAAAGTTTGAAATAGAGCTTACCCTATGACCCAGCAATTGCACTGCTGGGTATTTACCCCAAAGATACAAATGTAGTAATCTGAAGGGGCACCTGCACCCCAATGTTTATAGCAACAATCTCCACAATAGCCAAACTATGGGAAGAGCCCAGATGTCCGACAGATAAATGGATAAAGAAGATGATAAAGAAGACACACACAGGAATATTATGCAGCCATGAAAAAATGAAATCTTGCCATTTGCAACCAGGTAGATGGAACTAAAGTGTATTATGCTTAGTGAAATGAGACAATCAGAGAAAGACAATTATCATATGATCTCACTGATAATGTGGAATTTGAGAAACAAGGCAGAAGATCATAGGAAAGAGGAAAAAATGAAACAAGACGAAAACAGAGAGGGAGATAAACCATAACAGACTCTTAATCGCAGGAAACAAACTGAGGGTTGCTGGAGTGGAGGGGGGGTGGGAGGAATGGGGTGACTGGGTGATGGACATTGGGGAGGGTATGTTTTACGGGGAGCAGTGTATTGTGGAAGACTGATGAATCACAAACCTGTACCCCTGAAACAAAGATTACCTTATATGTTAATAATAAAAAAACCCACAAATTTATGATATAGTAATGTGTTTATTAGCATTAAATAAGACTGTCAAGTTAAATTTTCCTTTTCTAACGATATCAGTGTGTTGTTGTTCAACTAGAAGAACACTAAACTGTGGGGTGGTCTTTGACTCACCTCTTTGCACATATTTATCAGTTAACAACTAAACATAGGGAATGCAGGAGCGTAATGGAGAAGCCTGGGTCACCAGCGTGAGAACAGGTAGATACACCATTTGGTCACTGATCCTCTACTAGGCCTAGAGGTGCCCAATTAATGGCAGCTACGTAGCAGCAGTGTCTGAAAGAGTGTGATTTAATAGTGGATTAATAACTATGATGATTTTGAAATAGTCATGAGCATATATAATATTGAGATAGTTGAATAACTCTATCGTGATATAAAAATATCTGTGATTTCAATACGTGGCAAAGCCGCAGATGCTCCTGATATGTCGATCCATATAGAAGGAAATGGTCAATTTGTTCCCATCCAAGTTTACGGGGCCCCTAAATTCTGAATCCCAGTTAAGAGCCTTTCTCTTAGAACAAGTCTGAAACATATTGTTTGTAGCGGTCAGCATCATCACCATCATCATCCCAGGCCAGGGGACTCCCAGGACTTCAGAATCAGACAGAATCAGTTCCACTTGCTGTGTGACTGAGCCTAACCTCAATACCTCTCTGAACCTGTTTCTTCCTGTCTAAACAGGACACCTAGACCTTAGCGCTGTGAAGATTTCCTTGAAGTACTTTGAAATCTGTCCCATGGGATAGATCTGAGTTATTATTGCTTTAATTTTGTGGAAAGGGGCCTGGCCCTCTGACTGTGTCACTTTGGAATTCCTACCAGTGCCCCAATACGCAGCCTTCCAAGCCTGTCATGATCTTGCCCTCAAATCCAAATTCCGCACTTGGCCTATGGATGGCTCAATATAGCGTGTGTGTTTCAGTTGTCATCATTTAATCATTGCACATACAAATCCAGTTCTCTGGAACTTGGCCAGCTCTACTGACCCCTCCCCACCTTCACATGCGGCATCAAACATGAATGCAGATTGTTGGCTGCTTCTTTCAAGGTCCCCGCAGGTCCCTGCAGGCCTTGCTCCCTCAGTGGTGACCCAGTAGGCTCCCAATGTGCAACACGGCCCTCACCTCTCTGGTCTCCTCCTTTGCCTCATGCTTCCTCACATCCTGCACGGCACGTGTCCCTTCATCACTCCTCCGTGCTGCGTCCCCCTTTCACATTTTTGCCTCTTCCTTCAACAGCCTCCCTGTGGCACTCTGGGGAAGCCCAATAAACACAGACCCGTCTCCACCATCCTGATTTCATCAAACACCTACCCTGAGCCAGTCAGCCCCTGCCCTCCCTGAACACGCAATCCTGTAGGGGAGAAACAGACAGGAACTCACCACTTGTACTCATGTGCTCCCCTAAAGGACTGGGGGCCTCACATCCACAACCTTGCCTTTATTTTGTGCCCCCAGCACCTGGCAGGGCTAGGCAAGTAAGGGTAAATGGTAGCTTCTATTTTAAAGGTAGTTTTATGAGTTTATAATAAAAGTTATTTCTGCACATTTGTTGTAAAACATTCAAAGGTTAACAGTAGGTCATTATATCTCTATTCCATTCCCAAGTGGGAACCACTGTAAAATTTCCATTCTCTACGTAGGCAGATACTCCACATGCTATTCTGAAAATGTGCTTTTTTTTTTTATTTTTCATTTTATGAGACAGTCAATAGCAAATGAAATAATATACAGTCACT
This sequence comes from Mirounga leonina, assembly GCF_011800145.1. Classification (NCBI taxonomy): domain Eukaryota; kingdom Metazoa; phylum Chordata; class Mammalia; order Carnivora; family Phocidae; genus Mirounga; species Mirounga leonina. The sequence continues at coordinate 74,806,332 of NW_023270447.1, forward strand.
GCTTAGAACGCTGCCTGACACAGTTGGTGACTGTTTCTTAGCATGCCATGGACAGCTTTCTTAATCAGTATATACTAATCTCCTTGTACTATTGTCCCAAAACCAAGAATAGGAAAGTCCCTGCAGGAACTTCATCTTGGAGAAAAAAGTGGTATGTGCTTTTCCCCAAGGTAGGGGCCGTTGATCCAACAGAAACCAAGTGAAAAGGCTTACCAATGTTTGGGGAGGGCGGGGGTTTAACAAGGCACCCTGCCCCTCCCTTGCTGAGGACTCACTGGTGATATCCAACCATCTGAGGGGTAGGGACAGAGCCAGGACCAGGGCTGGGGAGACCCTCCTAGTACCTGGTCCAGGTCTAAGACTCCCGAGCGCTGCCAGGCAAGGCCTCTCCTGCCTACCCAGCCTGGCCTCCCTGGTGAGTGGGGGAGGTGCTGCTCAGGCCTGATGCTGATCTCTCTTGACAGCTGCTCCTAAGGCTGGCAGGACGGGCCGGCGGGGGAAGGGACCAGATTTAAAGGTCCAGCTGCCCCGCCCCCTGCCAGACCTGGGAGGGCAGACGCTGGTGAGCATCCTCTGAGGCATGGCTCTCATGTATATGAGAGATCAGAAACCTCTGTGCCCTGATTCCCGCTCCTGGGTATCATGAACACCACTAGCCCTCATTCCTGCTTCCCACCCCACAGGCCTCCAGGGAGACTGCCCCACCATGAGATTCCGACGCCTGACCCCTGGCTACTTCCGGGTACTACAGGTAAGTACCTCTCACCGATGGCTTCTGCCACCGGCCCCCTACTTTTCCCCAGCATTGCTGGGCTGACCCCCAGCAGCCAGGCTGTCACGTTTCCTGCCGCCTGAGCCGCCAGGGCCCAGATGGGCAGTGAAGCGAGAGGGATCGGGGTGGAATCTCCCTGGGGCAGCAACAGCATCCATATCTCCTTCACCCAGCTGTACCTTCTCAGTTCCTTCCCACCCTCTGCCTTCCTGGAAGTCTCAACTGACCCCTCAGATGGACCCTCTGTGTACCTCCAGATGCAGATAGCTGGGGAGCTGAAAGCAGAGCCCCGGAGCCCACTGGCTGGGGTTGTGGCTACACTGCTGGCCGTCCTTGGATTGGGAGGCTCCTGCTATGCTGTCTGGAAGATGGTGGGGCAGCGGCGGCCGCCACAGGCCTGAGGATAAAGTAGGCGGCCTCTCACCTGGGTCCTGGGAAGGTGACTCAGCGGGGGCTGCAATCTCGGGAGGCCATTTCTTTTCTGAGGGCCAGTCCCTGCTCTCACTGGGGAGCAGGAGAGTATAAATCTGATCCTCCCTCTCCCTTTCACTGAGGGGGCTCCATCTGGGGGCTCTAGCTCAGATGCCAGGACCCCCCAGGGAAGGCAAGGCTCTAGGTTCCAAAGCTAGACCAAGTGGGGAATAGACACCCTAGGCCCTGTAAACAAGAGCAGCAGAAAAACCCCACAAGGCAGGAGCTGGGGGGAGTGGCCTGGAGATTAGAGAGTCAGAGGCAAGTCTTCTCTATCCAGTTCCTTTATTGGGGGTGAGGGCACGCAGAAGAGGCCATCCACTCCCCAAACCCAGGGCCAAAAGAGGTTGGCACAGTCTCTCCCAGCCTAGCCCTTGCCTCACTGTCCATGGGCAGCTCCCCTGCCTTGCATCCTCAGGTCATGTCAGGGAGTTGTGTCCATCTCAGGGACGTCAGTGGATACTTCTGTGGGCACTGCCAGTCGCTGGGGGGTCACATAAGAGCCCATTCCCGCTGCCCTTTCGGCCTCTTCCTGACTGTAGGGCTCCACGCTCAGCTGCTTTAGCCTGGGAGAAAGAAGAGTGAGAGTTGGGAGCCGACCAGATGCAAGCCCTGTCTGCCCAGCACTCGTCCATCAATCTTCTCCTTACTCCTTCATACCTTTTCTTGTGGTCTTTGGATCGGAAGTGGGTCTTCAGGGTGGCGGAATCGATGAAGTATCTCCTGTAGGGATGGGAGGTGGGTAACAAGAGTGAGGTGATGCCTCTCAGGTACGCCTATCTCCCTGAACCTAGCTCTTCCTGACGCCCGGCAGCGGGACTGAAGGGATGGGCGGCCAGCCGACCCACGGGTCCCACGAGAAGAGACCCCGCGCGTCCCGGTCCCCGGACCTCACGCCCCAGATCAGAAACCTCTGTGCCCGGATTCCCGCTCCTGGGTATCCCGCTCCTGGGGAGGAGAAGGGTAGGCGCCTACCCTTCTCCTCCCCAGGCCAGGCCCGGCTGGGACTCACGTGCAGGCCAGACAGCGATGCAGGCCGCCCCCGGGCAGGTCGGGGTCGGGCGCAGAGGCCGGGTCTGGCCGAGACCGTGCGGGAACCTGGGGCCGCAGCTCGCGGTGAATCTCATCCAGGTCCGGCCGCCGCCGCTTCGCCTTCATCTGGCGGGCCAGGGAGCGGGCTCGGTGCGCACCCGTCCGGCGGGAGCGACCCATGGCCGGTGACAGCGGGGCCAGGAGGCCCAGAGTCGGGTCGGACGCACACGTGCGGGAGCTTCCGGATTGTTGGCTGGCGTCACGTGACGCCCGGGGGCCGAGCCGGCTCCTCCAGACCGCCTCAGTCTTGAGCGCCCCCAGGCGGCCGTTAACGGCAGTGACGGAGCGCCGGGCGGGGCCCAGAGCGGCGTCATCGGCCGGGGGCGAGGCTATTGCTGCGGAGCGCTGGGTGGTGCGTGCCCCCGGGGGATTCCGGCCACTGCCCTCCCGTCCTACCTGGCCCAGCCTGTCTCTGCGCCATCCCCGGGCACCATCACCCCTTGCTTGTTCCCTGATCTTAGACTCCGCTGTTCGTGGGGAGAGGGAAAATGCTTTGAGCATCTCTGGGAGGCACTGAAAAATGTCATGTGAATAAATGGATTAATGAGTAAGAGTAAGTTTGCGATCCCGGCCCCCACAAGGATTCGTGAGATACCTCCAGTTCCTGACAAAGCCCTCACCACTTATCACCGTTTCCCACTTAATTCCCTTGGATCTCCAGGCTTCATCCACCCTCAGTCAAATCCGTGAGCAAGGAGTGTTCCTTCTCAGGGAGCACAGTACTCAGGCGTCCCCTCAGACTGAACGGGGGGTCAGCTCCTCTCACAAGAAGAGAAAGTGCTCATAGAAGGACCTCTCATCTTTGCCCCCTTTCTCTGAGCCCTGGACTCCCAGGCATGGGCTGGCAGCAAAGGCAGAGATACAGCCTAGGGTTTGTGTGCTCAGAGTGGGGAGAGGGCCAGACAGCTTTTCCCCATTCATCAGATCCGGGTGCCTTCCTGGCTGACCAGAGGAGCTCAGCAATAATTCAGGGACTCCAGCTCTTTGGAACCTGTTGCCAGGAAACAGGGAGACGTGCACGTGCATCCCTGGGGAAAGGAATCAATTTCCAGCCCAGACAAAGTAGTGAAATGTAAGCCCAGGGTGCCAGCTGGGGGCCTTGGGACCTCCTCAATCCAGTTCACAGCTGAGTGGGGATATAGGGTGGGCCCTGCTGAGGGCATAACGGGTGTGGCTATAGCCACAGGGGCACCAGTGTGGGTCTTGGGCCCAAGGACTTTATGAATGGACTTTTGTGAATAAAGACAGATTTTTCTGGAGCCATTCCAAGAGATCCAATTCAGGTACCCGTAGGGCCAGGAAGGAGGCCTAGAGATGTCTTCATTATTCTTGGCCAATATGGGTCAAGACAAGGGGCTGAAGCCACAGAAGCCAGCTCTGTCCTGTCCCCACCCCAGACTCTAGATCAGGTTCACCTGCTGGGCACTGTGCCATCTGGGAAGGCTGGTGCATCTTTAATGAAGTCACCTGATCCCTGGGACAGGATCTCAGCCTCACCAAGTTCCTGGAGCCAGACCCACTGGGTGCCCACTGAGTCACTGCCTTCCTGAGCTTGGATGCCAGGTCTGTTTCCCCTGCAGCCATGAACCAGGCCTTCTGGAAAACCTACAAGTCCAAAGTGTTACAGACTCTAAGTGGGGAATCTGAGGAGGACCTGGCAGAGGAGGTGGGTACCATCCATGCTTGCTGGGTGGGTCGTGGCAGAGGGGCAGCAGGAGTGAAAGGTACAAGGAAGAGCAAGGGACAGCTCTGGGGGGAGGGCATATTTGTGCAGAAGCCATTGGCACACTCAGGGATGACAAATGGCATGGTGCAGAAAGCCAGGGTATTTAAGAAAACCGAAGAAGAAGATTTGGGGGCCACCAGAAGAATGGTCATTGTCTCCAAAGATCTCAAGCGTTACCACACGGAAGAGATCCTTCCAGGACCAGTGGGCAGTAGCCACCCGGGGTACATGGGGCTTGACAACTTTCCAGTGGGCAGGGCTCAGCAGCAGAATACGGATGGCTCGCCTTGAGAGGAAGTGAGCCCTATGGGACTGGAAGTAGGGGCAGTGGTGCTTGACATAGAGGGTCACTGTCACAGACTCAGGTCAGAGCCAGACTTGGACCATGTTTGTCCTGACATGAAAGATCAAAAATGCTCTGAAACTGGGAACAGTCTTACATCCAGAGGCTGTGATAAGTGGCAGTTGTGCAAACAGATGTCACAGGGGCCGTAACTATTTCTTTCTTTTTTAAAATTTATTTATTATTTTTTTAATTTATTTTTTTAAAGATTTTATTTATTTATTTGAGAGAGAGAATGAGAGAGAGAGAGAGCACATGAGAGGGGGGAGGGTCAGAGGCAGAAGCAGGCTCCCTGCCGAGCAGGGAGCCCGATGCGGGACTCGATCCAGGGACTCCAGGATCATGACCTGAGCCGAAGGCAGTTGCTTAACCGACTGAGCCACCCAGGCACCCCCGTAACTATTTCTGTAGGGCGTGTGTGTATGTGTGTGAATAAGTATCTGTCTAGACATCCTGGTGTCCCAGGATGGGCTTGTGTAGAAGTATCTACGGGTCAGGATTAGGACTGGCGTCCAGGTAGAATGCCCCATGAAGTTGTATGGGTGGGTGTGAACTGGAGATAGACAGGGCAGGTGTGAGTATTTGGGGCATAAGTCTCTTCCTGAGGGCCTCTGTGAAGGCATCGGCAGGTGTTATGTTTGTACGTGTGTGTGTACATCTCTGCCTTCGTGTGTTTTTGGGTGCGTGTGGTTATGTCTATGGGTGAGCAGGTGTGTGCTCAAGGGTTTCTGCAGGGCTCTATACACAGACTGGCGGCTTTGTGTAGAGGTCTACCTGTCTGTATTTATGGAGGGTGTGAGCGGACGAGATGGGTGCTTAGGTGTGAGGGTTTGGGGTGCCGGGGTGTGCATACCAGGCTAGCAGTGGGCGAGGGAGGTCCCATTCCTCTGGGGCCTCTCTCATGCTGGGAGGGGGTCTTGTGTCCCAGAGAGGGAAGCCAGCGTTAGTGGAATCTGAGCCGGCAGAACCTGCAGAAGAGGCTTTCCATCCCATGTCACAGTTGGCCCGCCGGGTGAGTTCTCCCTTCTTCACCCCAGCCTGGGGGAGCCTGGCAGAGGTTGCTGTGACCCCTCGCTGACTCCCAGCCCCTTCCTCCCAGGTTCAGGGGGTCGGGGTGAAAGGTTGGCTGACAATGTCGTCTCTGTTTAACAAAGAAGATGAGGACAAGCTCCTGCCACCGGAGCCCTGTGCTGACCAGTACGTGTGTGTTGGTGGGGGCTGGGATGGGCCTGGGGTCCCCCTTCTCCCATGTCCTTTACTTCTGGTCTATTTGTCTATCTTTCCCACCAAGGAGGAAGGGGGAGGACCAGCCCCAGGCTGTTTCCTTTTCTCTCATCAGGAAAGAGGCCAAATCAACCTATCTGGAGTTTAAGTTAGATCTCAGCAGGACTTTAGGGCTGTTGGGATTGAGGTGCTAGAAGGTACTTTAGACTCGCTCTCTCTCCTCCCCATCCGCATGGGAGGGGTCATCTCCCTACAATCAGGAAACAGAAGAGAGAACGTTTAGGTGTTCAGAACAGAGGGTGGTCCAGATTCCAATGCTGGTCTAAAATCTCATCCTCCTAGGGAGTTTGTGCCAGACCCTCCTTCAAAGATTCTGATTCCGCAGGTGTGGGCCGAGGCCTGGGATCTATATTTGCAGCTTGCTCCTGAGGACCTGAGGCGCTCTAGTTTAGTTAGGAACCACTGACTTAGAAAGGCTTTGATGCTGGGGTTTAGCGGGTGGGACCCAGGGCAGCTCCTTTCTCCTAGCTCTATTCTAGTACACACTCCCTCTCTGCCCTTTCCTCCAGCCCAGTCACACCCCCTTTCTTTGACACTCCCCTATTCCTTTCTCCTCTGGGGTCCCCCTGACCCACCCATCTCTCCAGCCCCAGGGCTTCCTTTCTCCCTCCTGGCGCTCATCCCCTGTCCCTCCCAGAGCTCCAAGGACTCCTTCTCAGATCTGAGGCTCCCACCTCAAGACTCATCCCCCCTCCTTGACTGCCCTTCCCCCCACATTCCCTGCCACTTTCCCAGTCCTCCTCCCCACTAAGCCCTTATCTAGGCCTTTCTCATTTCCTTGGGTCGCTCCACCCGTCCTTCTCTCCAGCGTTTCCTCATTTTCCCAGTCCCCCTTTCCCTCCATCTCAGAACCTCACCCCTGCCCCCACCCTGCCTCTCCCTGGGGCTGGCACCCTGGCTTCCCGGACCCCTTCTCCCAGAGTCTGACCCCGCCCCAAGCGTCGCTGGGCCCCGCCCCCGCCCAGGCTCCTCCCACAGTTTTCCGGGCTCCTCCCACAGTTTTTCGGGCTTCTCCCACAGCTTTCGGGACTCTTCATGTCAGGCTTCCCTCCTCTGGCGGTACTCCTCTCCCCGAGTCTTTCCTAAACCCCCGACCCCGACTCTCACCCCAGGAGTCCTGGTCTCGGCCCCTTCTTCCCAGACCCCTCACCTAATCCCCTGACCCTGGCCCACCCCAGCCCCCTTTCCCTGCGCCTCTGAGCCCTCCCCTGGCCTCCAGTCTCCCGCCCCCCCCAGTCACCTGACCTCCCTCTGGCTCCTCCCCCCCACTACTAGCGCCTGCACCCCGTCTCCCCTCTTCGTCCTCTCCCCCGACCTCGGCCAGTGACACCCGTCCTTCTCCCGCAGCCCGCTGGCGGCGCGGTCCCCCTCGCAGGCGGTGACGGCGACGGAGGCAGAGCCGCGCGGGCCGGGATTCTGGGACGCGTTCGCCAGCAGGTGGCAGCAGCAGCAGGCGACGGCGGCGTCCATACTGCGCGGCGCCGAACCCAACCCGGAGCCAGACCCCGAAGCCGGGGATGAGGCCGCGGAGGAGGCTGCCGAGCGCCCCGAGCCGGGGGAGGCCGACGCCGTGGCCGGCTTCAAGTGGGGCTTCCTCACCCACAAACTGGCCGAGATGAGGGTGAAGGCTGCGCCCAAGGGCGACTAGCAGGGCGGCCCAGCCGGGCACCCGCTCCTTCCTTCCCCCAACCCCATAAAGACCCTGACCCGACACCCCGTGTGACCGCGTGCCTTTGTCCGGACGGCACGGATGACTGCTTTTGGGTGGGCAACCTCAAGGCAGGGTCCAGCTCAAAGCGTCCTCCCCCCCCCAAATGTACAGGGAAAAAATGACCCGACAGCCCTGGTGTCAGGATAGATTGTGTCCGATTTAGGGTACAGCTTTACAGGAACCTGAGAAACCCCAGAGGACAAGTCCCATCGCCCTGTTCAGCCTCTTTTAATTCGACAAACGTTGCCTGTGACTCTGCTATATGCACCGTCCCTGTACTAGGGGAAAGTCAGGAGGCCAGAGACCTGGAGAGGGAACTCAGACGACCAGCGGGTCCCACAGAAGGTGACAAGTTGAGGCACAAAAATAAGGCTGTACTTGGGAGCTCGGAGATGATGCGGGCTGGGGAATTCAGGAATTTCTGAGGGGGAATGAATACATGTAATCTTAGAAGGATGAGTGGAAAGAAAGGGGAAGGTAGCCCAGGCAAAGGGAAGAGGACCGTAAGCAAAGACTTGGAGGTGTGGATGTGTGAGGCAAACAAGTGACCTTGTGTGTCTTTGAGGGAAAGGAAGACAGTGGCCCGATGTGAGGCTGCGGGTTAACAAAATACCGGTTTGAAGGGTCCCTTCCTTTACTGTCCTCAATTCTGGATTCTTCCTAATCTCAGCCCATTCATAGCTAGTAACCAAAAGGGGGCAGCAAATCTCCAGGAATGGGGGCCTTTTCGGCCGGGGAGCCCCAGATTTCTGGGGTTTCTCCCCAGAACTCCCCAAACACCCTATTCCTGACTCCCAGATCTAGTTTGGACCGACCTCGGGGTCGGTGGAGGAGATGGTCATAATAGAGTCAGTACTAATTCCGTAGTGGTCTTAGTGGCTGTCGTTTATTGAACACTTTCTATGCCATGCCGGGCACTTTGCCATGCGTTTTATGACCATTTCAAAAATACTTTGATCACCGAGGGCTGCAGCTGTGGTTCGGGGAGGTCAGGTGCTTGCCCAGGGTCACACAGTGAGCCTGGAGCCCGCATTCCAAAACCCACGCGCGTAACCCCGCAAGCCCGCCCCGCCCCCTCCCTTAATATCTGCTCCCTAATCCAACATTCAGCAGGTTCTCTAACCCCCCACCCCAGGCTTCTCTCCCCAGACCCGGCCTCCACAGGGGCCACGTAGCTGCCCCCTCCCCTCCGTCGTCGGCTCTCGGAAGGGCCTTCGGAATCCTTTTGTCCCATCCTCCCAAGGTTCACAGGGGGAAACCAAGAATCCAGAGGGAAGGGCTCGCCTGAAGGCACCCGGCGCGTCAGAGGCAGGGCGTCCCTGCCCGGGCCCGGGCCCAGCCCTGCGCCCACCCCGTAGCGCTCCCGGGCCCCGGAGCCGGGACTCCCCGGAGCCCGCTCCCGAGCGGCCGCAGTCACACCTCGGACTCGCGCGGCGGGCCGCGGGCGCGCTGGCAGCCGTACAGCCACTGGATGACGCGCGCGTTGCGCTCCACCACCGACACCGGGGGGCGCCCGTCCCGCGCCGAGCCCGCCGCCTCTGAGCCGCCGCCGCCGCCGCCGCCAGCACCGTCCGGGCGATCCGTGTCGCCGTCGCTGGACGTCCAGTCGCTGGTGTCCCCAGAGCCGAGCGGCGGCGGCGTTCCGGGCTGGGGGCTGGCGTCGGCGCCCCAGCTCTGCGGAGAGAAGCGCTCAGCGCCCAGCACCTCCACCAGCGCGCGCTCCAGGCCGCAGTAGTTGAAGAAGCGCTCCTTCTCCGACAGGGGTAGTGAGCAGGTGGGGCACAGCGCCCGCTTTCCTGCCGCTTCCGGGGCATCTTGGGGCGCGGCCCAAACCCCAGGAGCCGCTGGTCGCTCGGTTGGGCCCGGACTGCTCGAGGTGGCGTCTCGGGGGGCGCCCAGGAAGAGGCGCCGCACCAACCCCTGGCCCTTGGCGTTCTCTTTGTTCACCGAAGCCTTGCAGTCCCGCTTCTGGCGGTAGAAGATGAGGGAGTCAGGCCTTGGCAGCCGCCGGCCGCTGCTCCGGCGGGCAGGCCTGGGCGTCCTGGGCGATGCAGGCGGCCCCAGCTCATTGCAGGGGTGCGGGGTGAGCGGTCCGGGACCCCCACGCAGAGCTGGCTCCTGGCGTCGTGCTATCACTTGGTGTGTCTTGACATACTTGGCTTTGTCGGCCTCCAGCCTCTCCGCTGCGCTGGGGGTCCGTCCCCTGGACTGGGTGGAGGGAGAGGCCAGGATCATCTCAGCGGAGCTGGGTAGGATTGTACCCCATAAGCCACTGGAAGTAAGGCAGCTAGTTGAGGAGCCAAGAGTAATTGGCTGGGGCTCCCTGGTGCCTATAGGGAAAGAGGAATGGTCAAGGAGAGAGGAGATGTCCCTGCACCTCTCCTTCAGGCGTTCCGAGAATTGGATCAGCCAGCCACCCCTCCCCCATCGAAATCAGCCTTACCATGCCTAAGGGGCAGAGAGGCTCAGACCCCCCCCCCCCCCCCGCACCGCCCTATCCCTCAAAGACATTGAGCAGGGGCGCCCTGATCACCCAGAAACATGCCCCTTGGAGGGTGCCCCAATCTGGCCACAGAGCCATGCCAAGCAAGCATTAGCAAGTGGGACACTCGGAAAAGGAAATGGGGCTGGTCCCGGCTCAGTTCCCGAAAGTGCCTCAACCGGAAAAAATACCTCTTCCCAACCCAGCAACTATGAGTCCAAGACAAGAAGGCTCCCCAGCCACAGGCTAGCTCCAGCAGGGCCCACCCTTCCCGCCCCCAAACACCCGAGGTCAGGGATATAACCACAGGGTAGGAGCCTCCAGTAATTGCAGCCAACTGCCCTGCCCAGTCCCAGCAGGGCCATGGGGAAAGAGAGAGGTGGTGACCAGGTCATGTCAGCCAGCGACCTACCACGTCTGTACGGCTGCCAAGGGAATTCCGCCCCACCTTGCCCACCTCTGCATTTCCATTTACAGAAAAGGAAACTGGTAGAGAGGAAGGGGCTTGCTCAGGTCTTACTGAGAGTTAGGGGCTGGGATTGAAACCCTGGTCTCTAGCCTTGCAGTGCGGAACTAGTTCAGATGGCCTGTCTCAGGGCCACGCAGAACTTCCCTCTCATGTTTTGCTTCTCTTCTTGCTGCTGTAATACTAAGCAATTTCCATTAGACATGGGCCTTTTGCCTCACTAAAAAGTTCCTTCCACAAATTCTTCCCAATAACCGGCCCTCCTAGAAATCTGCCCTCAGGGTCCCTGCCCTCTTCTCATCCTGAGACCCTGTGACCCTGGTCCGCCACCTCCCCTCTGCCACTGGGGAAGGGGACCAGGAGGGGTTGTATATCAAGAGCTGACAGTGCTGTTGGCTGTAACAGAATGGGCCACCCACACGGCTCAGCACACCCCATACCACCCCTGCTCCCTCCTCCCTGAATCCTCCATTCAGCTGAAAGGGACACATAAGTTCTGGGGCCTGACAGGACCTCCAGTCAGGAGGCAACAAAATAGCAGAACTTGCCTGGGATGGGGGGAGGCCGCCCCAAGAGGCCTTGGAACAGAGACCCTGCCAAACCCCCCACCCCAGCACACACACACACACACACACACACACACACACACACCCTTATCCGGTGTCTAGTAAGCCGGCCCATAGGTAGTTGGTGACTGCGAGCCCAGGCAGCAAGGAGAGCCTGGCAGTGCCCTCACTCTCAAGAACTCTCCCAGGCAATGGGTCAGATTCCAAGGTCCCAGGAGGGCACTGTGCTTGTCTGACCTTATGAGTATCCTCCCATCCCTTTCTCCTCTTCTCAGCCCTGAACAGCAAGGCTATAAAAAGTCCTTAAACACAGGGACCAAAATAATCTGCCATCCACTGTCTCTTCCCTGCCTCCTGAGTTGGCTCTGATGCTCGACCACAGATATTCCACCCTAGAAGCCTGGCAGACATCCCTGTGCCCTCTGTCCCTTTGCCCACCTTCTCCCAGTCCTGTGGTTAGTGGTCTGAGCTTTGCCCGGGGCTTCAGCTCTGGACATGGGCTTGGGGGGAGGGGGGGGACTTGTTCACTGGCTTGGTGGCAGCCTCCCTGCCCTTGGGTCCCTGAGGGCCTTCCCACCCAGGCCCTGGGCTGGGGATGCACTCACCTCTGTGCACTCACCGAGGCTGGATGCAGGGGTCCCTGGGCAGGACCAGACAAGGACAGGAGGGACAGCAAGGACTGGAAGTAACTTTGGTGGCAGCCAAACCTCACTCTCCACAGGAAAAGGAGAGAGAGCCTCCACCCCCCCACACCCCCCATTAACCCTCGCCTTCCTGACCCGGAGCCTGGTCTCCAGTTAACTCCTTCCTGGTCACAGTCGCAGGACTGGAGAAGACTTTTGGGCCAGGTCCACATCCTTTATTTTACAGATGGTCACACAGGCCCTGACAGGTTAAGTGATTTGCACGGACACACAGTGAGCTTGGGGTACAGCCAAGACCCAAACAAGGTCTCCTGATTCCCTAGCTTCCTCCAGAGGCCTGGGGTAGGCTATTCATGTGGGGTCAGCCCCCTCTTCTAGGCCTTGGCAGAACCTCTTGGTTAAAAGACGAAGGCAGAGCAAGGTTCTAGCTGACTGTGCTTGCTTTCCTCTGTAGCAGGTTTAGGCCTGTCCTGGCTGGGGTGTGTGGAGGGTGGCAGGCCTGCTCTCCCTAGGGGTGAGGCCCGGAATCTGTAGCCTAAGGGTGGGGGCATTGGTGCTGCGGATGTGCGGGGTGAGCCTGCCCTAGCAAGTCTTGGCATGACAGTCACTTCTGAGCCCTTTGGAGGTGCCTCTGCCCAAGGTCCTCTGATGGCCAGTGGGATTGGCTGGGAAGAGGGTGATGAGGGGATGGTTCTGGGGCCAAGCCAGTGTCTTTGGCCTCCTTTCTGCTTTGCCCCACTGGGGACTTCTCAAGCTGACATCTCATGTCTCAAGGGGGAGCCCTGTCCCCACAGTGCTGGTGTCTGGTGATCTCCCCTCTCCCCAATAAACGGCAGCACCCAGAGCTCAAAAATCAACACCCTTGCCAAGGGGCCCCTGCCCCCCTCCTAGCTGGGCCACTCTCCACAAACCCCTTTCCTTCCCTTGTAGAACTGTTAATGTTTGCAAAGCACATTCACACCTGTGCTCTTCGATCTCCTTTGTCTCTCTTAAGAACTCTAGAGGGGGGCCCAGTAGGGGTGACCACCCCACTTAATGGATGAGGAAATGGGATCTTGCCAAAACCCAACTCCAAAACCACTCTTTCTGCTGCACCCTCTGCCTGTCAAGTAAGATAATGAGTCTGAAAAACGGGGAGGCCCATTTGCTGGTAAGAGATTTTTATCACCTAGTTAGGGGAAGGTTTTTTTGTTCATTGGTCCATGATAGTTCCATATTGTATTGTTATAGTTCCATATTGTATTGCTATGTTATGTATCTTTGCAAAATACTTTCATCTACATGATCGCAATTCATCCCTGGGACAATCTTTGGGAGTAGTGGGTTTTACTTCCCATTTAACAGCTGAGAATACTGAGGCTTAGAGATGTGAAATCCATCCAAGCTCACACAATGAGACTAACACCTAACTTATATTGGGGGATTAATATATGCTAGGCACTGTTCTGTGATTCACACATTTAATCCTCAAAACAACCCAGTGAAAGGGGTACTTTTATTCCCCTAATTTTACAGATGCAGGTTCGGGTGCAGGCCCCAAGCACTGAGATCTAGTCATGAAGGGGTTAAGTGTGGAGGCTGGGCAGGGCCCAGCTGGGATGCTGTCAATGGCAGGAAACCTGGCCTGTGAAGGAGGGGGAGGATGGGGCTGTTGTGTCTGACTGGATGCAACCCCCATCCCTTTGGTCTTAAAGGAGCATCCGGGTTGGGTGGAAGGGCAAGCAGAGTGGGGGTGGGACATGCGGGGGTGGGCTTCTCAGCTCTTTTCTAGGGACCAAGACAGATGCTGGGCTACAGAAAGAGGGGTTTCAGAGTGGACTGCAGGCGCCGCCCTGGGGCAGCCCCGGTCTGAGGAGGGTGACTAGAAATGACCCCGCCTCCTTGCAGGAGCACTCCCTCAGAGTCAGAGGGGGGAGACAGCCCCAGACCTCGGAGCGCCCAGTCAGAGAGGGGAGGCGCAGCTCTGCCCTCAGGAGTCCAAGGTGGGGGTGGTCAAGGAGCCTTGCCCTCAGGAGCTCCCAGTCTGAGGGGTGACAGTTCCCTGTCCCAGGATGCCAATGGACACAGACCCTCTACCTTACTGGCAGCGAGGCTCATGCTGGAGAGGTCAAACTGGATCAGCTTCCGGCTGGCTTCCGGGGGTGAAAGAATCCTCGGGAGGGGGAGATCATGAGGCGGAGCTACAGCTGCGGGCCCTGCCGATCTCCCGGTTACACTTGCCCAGAACCGGATCATCTGCCTTTCTGGTCACGGATCCCTAAGGAGATCCTTAAAGTGGCTCCTTCCGGTGCTAGAGCCAGGACCTTGTGCCAGTGGGAGGCCAAGTCTGAGAGAGGTTTCCTTCCTATTTCCAGGCTCATTCCCGGATCACCCTGATGATCGATTGGAATGGGTCTGAGTCAGAACTGGCTCCTTCCGGAGGAGAGAGTGGGAAGAAGGTGTGTGGGGGGGGGAGGCTGGGGGAGCAGCTCTGGTCAGTGTCGGGAATAATGAGATGGCTCAGGGAGGCCTTCAGATCCAGCCTCACACCCCAGATCCACAACGTTACCTCCCGTAGCAGCCCCCTCACCGCAGCCACCCGCACCTCGGCCCTGCCTTTGATGCTAACCAACCCTGGTGTAACCACTCACTGGCGGTGTGGCCTGGAGTGTGAGCTCGACCTCTCTGAGTTTGCTTCGGTGTAAAATGGGAATGAGCGGCGTGAGGAAGCAGCGGCTGTGGTGCCTGAGAAAGCCTCTGGTGCCTTAAGGTGCTCATACATGTTAGATGAGTCTGCTTTTAGCTCTCGCCCAGCACTGACACCTTCCTGACGCCTCCGGCCTCAGTCTTTTCTCTAACCCCATAGTCTCAGCTGCTGTCAACAAATCATTCTGAACACTGCGATGTGCTGTGAGCTCAGCAGCTGGGTCAGACACGGTTTCTGCTCTCAGGGAGCTCAGCCTGCTTAGGGGTTGGCGGGGGGCAGCGGCGGTGGGCAGAGGCGTGACAGAGTGATCACAACTCCAGCCAGGGCAGTGCTTCTGTCACGGAGGCCAACGAAGCAGGGGACTGGGGAGGACGTTTGTTCTGCCAGAGAAGGGGGGTGGGGGTGGGTAGGGGGTGGGGCTTTCTGGCCTGGGTGGGATGGGAGGTGGGGGGTGGGGTATTGGGGGAGGGATGGTGAGAGCTACAGGCCTAAAGACAGCAGGAGTGTCAGGGTGTCAGTGAGGGCAAGAGGTTGGGGGGCTGTGGGGAAGGGGGAAAAAGAGTGAGACAGAAGGAGAGAGAAGCAGAGGAAGAGGGAGGGAGAGGCTCAGGGGGGCTGAGAGGGAAGATGGGGTGCAGAGAAGGGACGGTTTCTGTGAGGAGATGCGTGAGGTGGTGGGGGTCCTGAGAAAAGGCAGCTCAGAGGAGAGACGGGGCTCCGGGTGGGGTCTGCTTCAGTGAGCAGGGGGGGTCTCAGGCTGGTGTCGGTGGGGCCCCGGCACCACGGGAGGGCCCCCTCCGCTGGCCATGTGCGCCCCCACAGAGATTAGGGCAGCTATTCTGTAATTCGGGGCCTTCCGTTTAGGAAAGAATCTCAGCCACAACAATAGCCTGGCTCTCGCTCTCCCGGTGAGGGGTGCGGCCTCTGGGCAGAGCCAGCGCCCCGCACCCAGGCAGGAAGGGGGGGAGACCATGGGGGCGTGGAGAGGAAGGTGTTATTAAACTTGTTTGTGGAGCACCTCCGTGTTGCCAGCGAACGAAGTGAATAAGAGATCAGATTTCTGCTCTCGCAGAGCCTACAGCCTGGTAGAATGAGGAAGACAAGTCCATGTAATGTGCGCCATGTGCTAGGCGCTCTGCTCAGCAGCCACCTTCTTCTCATGCAGCCCCCACAGTGAACGGGGTGAGGGAGTGGCCCAGGCGGGAGAAGTAACTCAGCCGGGGTCACACAGCTGGCAGCCAGAGAGCGGGGCCTGCAGAAGAGCTCCCAGCTCCCTGCACCCGCCTCCCCCCCCCAGCAGTGCCTGCGACTTCAGGTCCTGCGCTCCACTGCTCCCCCTACCCACTGCCTGCCCCCTTGAGGTGGAGCCTAGAGTCTTCTGCACGTAAGCAAGCTAGGCAGTAAGGAGGGTAGCCCAGCTGCTGTGCTCACCACCTCCACCTCCGTGCCCGCATCTTCATCACCACCTCCTTCATCCCCACTTCCCACTGCTGTCCTCAGCAAGGTGCCTCCACATCCAGTGCCAGGAACAAAACCCATCCGGTCTCGACCTAGTGCAGTAAGGAACACGTGGGCAAGAAACGGGGATTCTCGTGGAATGCAGCGGTAAGAAATCTATCCTGCGGCAAATACTGACAACTACACGTTCATAATGACATGTTGAAAAATATGTTTTGATTTTTTTTTTTACACAGAGAAAGTCATGAAAATATCAAACATGACTGAACTTAATTATTATTGAACATATACGGGTATTTTGGCCAAAGGCCAGCAATACTGGATAAGTAAGAAAATAAAGATGTGGATAATTCACAAATTGTTCCATCTTTATTCCATAAAATCTATTTTTCTTGCCTTGATTTGAACAAAATTACTAAGTATGTTGCTATAATGAAGTTTCAGGGCTGCTGACTGGCTCTGTCATTAGAGCGTGTGACTCTTGATCTCGGGGTTGTGAGTTCAAGCCCCAAGTGTAGAGCTTACTTAAAAGGACAAAAAACAAATTTAAGAGCAAAATACATTGTTCTATATTGCAAGATATCCCTCAGCCATCATATGTTACTATTGCAAAAACCATCTACACACTGGAACGCTTGAAGCAGAGCAAGAAAATGGATGCTCAGCACTCGCTGGAAATAGGACCTTCTCGCCGCATCATTCCTGCTCTCTGAGAGGAAGGATTTGACAAGAGAATTCATTTGTCTCACCTAGGGTCCCTCACCACTCAGTCTTCTCCACACCCCGAACCGTGGCTGTCTGTGATGTCAGCAGCAGTGCAAAGCTTCATGGTATTTGGATGCGGTGGTCTTTTGTTTTAAGGACATAAAGCAAGAAGTGTGGAGAAGCGTTTGTGTCCCCAGGGCTGAATGGTGTTAGGTCTGAGAGCAGATATTGAGGATTACAGCTTATGCTGTGTAGCACCAAGATCCCTGTATGGTCTTTAATAAATGACTTTTGGGGTGATTTTGATATTGGGGCCCCTTTGAAAGGCATGGATCCCTCTAGCTAGTTCTAAGGGTGGCACTGAGCTATGGCCAGGAAGGAGCTGTGTCACATTGAACATACCTGATGGTGGGCACCTACCCTTCTGTATGGGAGGAGGATAATTCCCAGAGAAGGTGGAGGTTGAGAGCTGGGCCGATACCCCAAAAGGTGAGTATTATAACCATCACCCCTAATACCACCATAGCATTGTAACTAACACCTTAGTGTTACCCCTGGATTATAATCGTCCCCCCCTTCACAGTCATTGTCAGCTTCTCTATGGTTCCTAGCACTGTGAACATCTGTGTTTTTTGCCATTCAGCAATTGCTCTCATCCTACCCTGACCTTGGCCACCTGTGCTCTCAGAGTGGCATAACTTGACTCGGAGTGGGGTGCTTGACCTAGGCTTGGGTCAAAAAGCCTATCACGTTTCTCTGGCCCCACTACTTCATTTAAAGATGGACATGTAACTCAATTACATATCCAAGGGGACTTTTGCTGAAACTGCGGTGGCAAATCTCTCTCTTCCCTGCATGCCAAGCACCTGGGCAGGGCGAGTTCAGAGGGTCCAGCCTGCCCGAAGACCGAGTCAGCAGAGGGGGGAGCAGTACTGAGTCAGAGCCAGGGAAAACCCGACCTTGAGGAGTGGGGCTTCTGTGTCTGGGCATATCCGAAGCAAACCTGTAGTGGGGAAACCAATACCTTTCCTGTTGGCTTAACCCTGCCGGGTTGGTTTTTCAATCACATATAATCAAAATAAACCGGAAGAAAACACATCATTCTCTCCAAAACTAGGGTCACCTTTATCACAGTGCCTGTAGCATTGGCCATGAGCAGCCTGCCTTTGCTTACCATCGCAGCCCATCTCCGCACTAATTTCTCAGGAATGCTGAACAAAGGCCTCCAGGTTTGTTGCAAAGCTGACTTAAAAGAGCAGTCGCTGTTCTCATAAGGAGTCAGGACACCAAAGTTCTGGTCCTGACTTTGACAACAAACTCACTCTTGGTCTGGAGCAAGTCGCTCTCTCTTGCACCTCAGATTCTGATCCGTTTAAAGGAAAAAAGTGGATTTGACCACTGGTTCCCCAATGCTACTCCTTGGTGGATTCCAACTGGCTACATAAAATTTACCTGCGGAGCTTGCTAACAAGACAGAAGCCAGACCTCTGCCCTCGGAGAACCTAATTTAGTAGGTCTAGTGGGGAGTCAAGAAAGAAAGAACATAACAGTGGATCAGACTGATTTTATTGATATAAATGCCCTTATTAGAGATTCTAGATTTAATGTGTTATCTCTTGCAGCTGAAAGTAGCTCTAATATGCTTGTTTAGTTGCCCAAAACTGGTTTCAACATGGCTCTGTATTCACTGAGGTTGAGATGTCAGTATTTCTCTGGTTAATGTGTCTCCCATCTAAGAAGATAGGAATGTTGGAGATACATCACACGAGGTTGCATATATTTCCTAATCCCACCGAGTACATCTCCCAGGAGGGCTCAGAGGGTAGTTCTTCACCTAGGTGTTGAGATAAGTGTTAAGTAAGAATAACACCAGTATCCTTGAAGAATTTTATGGTGGTTGTCCTCTGCGGTTTGGGTATATTGGGAGAGGCACCACTGAGATGGGCTCCCTGATTTCATTAGGGGTGATGGGGTCCTGAAAGAGTAGAGGCCAAGCTGAACTTGGCTGAACTGCCAGAGTCAAGGTGGACACTTTCCCTGCAGGATGAGGTGCTCAATGGCATGTTTTCACTTGCAGGGATCTTTGATCAGAGTGTCCTAGGAATGAAATAGGTAAGCAGCTTATTAGATATCCTTGAGTTATGTAACAGAAAAACCTCCACGTCTTGTGGCCGGAAGCCTAAAGTGGATTGTTGTCCCAATGGAACCTCTTGGCCTTGCATCTAATTTCCACATCCAAGCCAATTCACAGAGCTGATGTCCCCACTGAATAAGAGGCCAGATCCTTAAGGCAGGACCCTGCGGCACTGCCGCAAGTGGGTAGCGTATCAGTGTATGTCGTCCTCCAAGGAAGGGGGATGGGCAAATTCAGACCTGTTAGGCGTGACTAGACATTGACTTTGAATTGATGCTGATATCCGGAAACTGACGATTCAACATGTCTGAAATGAAACTACTGATCTCTTATCCCCCCAGATCCATCTCAGCATCCTTCCAATCGCTCAGGCCAAAACCTCGGAGTCATCTGGGACACATGTCTTTCTTTCACATTCCACATCTAATTCATCAGCCACATCCGTTGTCCTATCTTCAGAACACATCCTGATTTAGGTCACCTCTGTCCCACCCCACTCCTACCACCTTGGGCCAAATGCCTCCTCTTTTGCTTGGATTGCTGTAATAGCCTCCAGGGCTCCCTCCTAAACTCAGCCCACCCAGCAGCTAGATCAATCCTTTCAAAGTGGAAGTTAATCACGTTGTCACTTCTCTGCTCAAATTCCTGAAAAAGGCTCCTCCTCTAAGCCGAAGTGCTCAAAGGCTAGCAAGGCTTTTCGCGACCTGGATCTTATCTCTGGCTTTCCTCCCTCTCACCCACCCGGCCCCAGATACTTTGGCCTCCTGGCCTGTTCCTTGAACACACGACCATGTCTACCTTAGGGCTTTGACCCTCTTCCTGGAATGCCTTCCTATAGCTCTCTCCTGAGGTTCCAGCTACAAGTAAGGGGGCCGTCCCTGCCAGCCCTAGTGATCTGAAAGAGATTGGTGGTCAGGAGCCTAGGCCAAGCCTCCTCCGTCACTTCTTAGAGACTGACCCAACAAGCCTCAGAGATTAGGCAAGCTTGGCATTGTAAGACACAGGCCACTAGTGAGAGTTTTGTTTCCAAATTATCCCACTCTACCCTCCAATGTCTACAGGAAGCAAGGAAGCACGGTTGAGTTGAGGGGATGTAGAGACTCAGACTGGGGTGAGGTTTCTCAGGGACACGCACAGAGTACCTAGCATTTGAGCAAAGTATCCCAGGCGCATCCACCAGAGGGCAGACTTCACCCTTCAAGAAGCCTTCCTGATCCGCCTTCACCTACGGACTCTCTTTCCCAAGCTCGGAGAGCCCCAGGGTCCACGCCGGGGCCTGGCATTACTCTGCACTCCCTGGACATCCTTAGCACTGCTATTCTCCCTGCTGCCCACTCCAATAGTTATTTACCTTGATGCTTGGTGCCCTGTAATACCAGTTAACCGGTAAGAGCAGTAATTCCTTCATTTATATTTTTTTCCTGCAGTTTATGAAATATCGTCACATACATTATTCTCATTTGGTTTACAAAGCAACTTGGAAAAATAATTTATTATATAGCCACTTTTTAGAAGAGGTAACTGAAGCTCCCAGAGGTGAAGTGGCTACATTTAGTAAAGTCACATAGTGAGTTTCTGGTGCGGTTATCGTTGACATCTATTAGGTATTTGCTATATGCCATGGATGATGTCCAAGCTGGCTTGTAGTTTAATTCTGCAGTAATTGTGTCCATGAAGTACTGACAGTAGGGGTAGACAAGCAGATGACTGGAACGTATAGAGCTTATTAATTATACGGTTCAAATCTCCCATTGTTCTTGCGGAATTTTTGTTTGTTTACTTGATCTATCAATTAACTAAGATTGGTGTGTTAGTATAGCCCATGATGGGATGGTGGCTTTCTCCAGTTCTCTCTGTAGCATTTTGAGGCTATGTTATTAGGTGCATACCAGTTTAGAAATGTTCTCTTCCCCCACCCTCTGGTGAAATGAACTTTATCATTATATAATGACCCTCCTTATCGCTACTGATGCTTTTTGCCTTAATATCGCTTTTATTTATTTATTTAGCCTAGTATTTCTCTCCCCCAACTTTGTCAGTCTGTGTTCTGATGTTTAGATCTGCCTTTTGTAAAGAGAACATCATTGGATTTTGTTCTTTTATTTGGTCTGACATCCTTTATCTCTGAACTCATTAATTGAGATTAATTTATTTTTATTTACTTTTCTCATCTTGTAATGTACATTGTAGTTTTATACTTTTTCCCTAAAAATTTTTTTCAAGGATTTGTTTACTTGATAGAGCGCGTGGGTGAGCAGGGGGAGGAGCAGAGGGAGAGAGAGAGGGAGAGAATCTCAAGCAGATTTCCGCCCCCCACTCCCAAGCCTGACAGGGCTCGATCCCATGACCCCCAAGATCATGACCTGACCCAAAACCAAGAGTTGGGCCCTCAACCGACTGAGCCACCCAGGCACTACCCCCACTCTATTTTTTAAAAGACATTTTTGGGATCGATCCCCAACCCTTGCCTCTGTTCTTTTAGAAGTTATAGGCTCTATGTCTTTCAACTATTACGTTGGCCATTCTAACCTAATGATTAGTCTGCTGAGTTTTCAATTTCAGTTAGCATATTTTTTCATTTTCAGAAATTGTATTTGGTTCTTTTTCAAGTTTACTGGTTCCCACATAGTATCAAGCTTCTCTTTTATTTTTTGAACATATTAAGGTTATTTTATATTGTGTGTCTGGTGATTGCAATATCTCTGAAGGTCTGTTTCCGCCGTCTCTCAATTCTACGTGTTCTCCCTCATGGTGCCTTGTTACCTTGTGTGTTTGGTTCTTTTTTACCATGAGCTGCTCATATTGCCTAGAAATTTATAGGAATTATTTGAGGCCTGTGTTGACATCAAGTACCTCCAAAGACAATTTGCATTTCTTTCAGTCTATGCTGGTACTACCAACCCACACCACTTTAAATTAAATTCTTTGCTTGAGGATTACATAAGTAATGTGATTTGACTTCAGATTTCATGAGGGAGCTGGCTTGCAAATTATGAAATCTTTTTTTTTTGAGATTTTATTCATTTATTTGACAGAGAGGGAGCACAAGCAGGGGGAGCAGCAGAGGGAGAAGCAGGCTCCCCACTGAGCAGGGAGCCTAATGCAGGGCTCAATCCCAGGACCCTGGGATCATGACCTGAGCCCAAGGTGGACGCTTAACTGACTGAGCCACCCAGGCGCCCCGCAAATTATGAATTCTTAAAGGAAATTTTATTTTCCCCTTTTCCTAGGGCCAAAGGTGATATAAGGAGGTTTTAACTGTCCTTCCTCTGGGTGCCAGTGTTTGCTTCATATCGGTCCTTGTGCTGTGGTTATAACCCTTTGGGGTCTTCTATTAGTGTTCCCATTTGGAGAGCCCCTGGGATTTCTCTGTCTCCTATGTCCTATGCAGACAGGGAGGGAGGATGTTATGGTGTCCGTCCAGGCATTGGCAGGCTCCCTGAAGGTTAAAAACAATTTGGGTATTTATTTTCCTCTCCACTTCATTTTGGGGCTTGGCATACTCCTAACTTTCATGGCAGCTCAGCAGCATAGTAAAAAAGAATTAAAAAAAAAAACAAAAAACCTCCTTCATGCAACACTTTTTTTTTTTTTTTTTTTGACAGAGAGACACAGCGAGAGCAGGAACACAAGCAGGGGGAGTGGGAGAGGGAGAGAGAGAGGCAGGCTTCCTGGCGAGCAGGGAGCCCGATGCAGGGCTCAATCCCAGGACCCCGGGATCACGACCTGAGCCGAAGGCAGACGCTTAACGACTGAGCCACCCAGGCGCCCCTCATACAACATTTTAATTTTTTTCATCAGGAAGGTCACTTAGGTCTCTAATTCACCATATTGTTGGAAAAAAGTTTAAAACATGGATTTCATGATCACAAGTCCTATTTGTTTTATGACATTTTTATAGTCTTTTTTATTTTTTATTTTTATTTTATTTTTATTTTAATTTTTATAGTCTTTTTATACATTTTAATGTAATGAGTTTTATATGGTATGACTGTGTATATTATTATTTATAATGATATCATTTAACTCTCCAACTAACCCAGAGAGGTAGATATCATTATTTTATCTTACTTTATTTTAATTCCAGTGTAGTTAACATATGGTGCTATATTAGTTTCAGTTGTACAATATAGTGATTCAACAGTCCCATATTTACTACAGAGAGGTAGACATTATTATCTCTATTTTACAGGTGAGGAAACATAGGCTCTGAGTTTTGCCCAAGGTTACACTAACTATATGGCTGAACAGACACTTAGCCATTGGTATTCACCCTCCAAAGGTTTTTAGACCCCCTTAAGAATCGATGAAAACTCTAGATCCTCTTCCCAAAAACAGGCACATTGATACAAAGACACTAAAATTGCAGGGGGGCCGAGATCCTACAAAAGCCATCCATGGATGTTACATGAAGAACCTGTGTGTGTTATAATGCTGAGAGCAGATGCAGGAACAAAAAGACACATTCGTTTTTTAGCTTTGATCACAAGTTCATATTCCTCTGCCTGTCTTCAAAGACCCTTCACTTTCTGATCCCACTGTCTTCATCCACTCTCTTTTTCCTAACATGCATTCCCTGAAATAGTCCTTTTGGGCATCTGCATGATCTCTCTTCAGTTCGTGGCTTGGCTCTGTGCAGCGAGAAGCACTGACTAAGATCACGGGCTCTCACAGCCTGGGTTCAGATCCTGAGCAAACTGTAGACCAAGGGTGGATTATCTACCCTCTCTGCGCCTCTGTTTCTTTACCTGCAAAATGGTGAAGAACCGTAGGTACTTTGTAGGGCTGTGGGGATTCTATGAGTCAATGCATGTAAAGCACTTAAAGTAGTGTGTGCCTGCAGATATATTTGAGGCGGTACTATTATTCTCCCCTACAGAGTGGGTCATTATTAGTTTCCTACAGCTCATTGGTAAAGTAGGAGAGGATTCTTGTAAATAAAATAGTTTTGTTATTATTTTTTTGAAACCAAACATTGTCACTTTATCTTTTTTTGTAGTCTCAAGTTTTTATTTAAACTCCAGCTAGTTAACATAAGTAAATTAAATAGTTTAAAAAGTATCTAAAAAAGTCCAGGGCAGGGGCAGCTGGGTGGCTCAGTCGTTAAGCGTCTGCCTTCGGCTCAGGTCATGATCTCAGAGTCCTGGGATCGAGACCTGCATCGGGCTCCTCGCTCTGCGGGAGGCCTGCTTCTCCCTCTCCCACTCCCCCTGCTTGTTCCCTCTCTCGCTGTGTCTATCTCTGTCAAATGAATAAATAAAAATCTTAAAAAAAAAAAAAAGTCCAGGGCACACAGTGGTGCTAATTTCTTGAAAGGCAGTTCTCCTATTGCCATTTTAAGAGGGCAATAGCGCTTTCTGTACTGGAGGCCTAGGGCTTCACTTGTCCCAGTGGAGAGACAAATGCTTTGCTTTTCAAGTCTCAAGGGCAATGAAATGGCTCAAAGTGTTGAAAGACAGAGGAACAAGCAACCCTACCCACCTCGGCAAAGGTGGGATCTCCTGAGATTGAAGGGATGGACGTATGGCTGATTTCTGTGAGAATTGAGCTCCAATAGTGACCATGGCAGCGAGATTTCTGACAGGATGGAACGGGGACTAAGGCCCTGGTGTTTGAGTAGGGTTGGCCTAGGGATTTGGTCAGTAAGCATCTCAGAGAATGGACAGAGTGAGGACCAGAGGACTTTCTCCAAGTCTGGTGGATGATTCTGGAGAAGTTCCATCTAATCTTGGCTGTTCTAGAAGGATGAAGGAATGTGATGCTTCTTATCTCTTGGTGTCTTTGAAGAAATTTATAGTGATACATTGTGTGTTTTGTTTTCTCAGCCGAGGGCAGGCATGTGTGACCTTCCTTTGTAAATCTCATAATCCTTTCATTAGTAATTTTCCATGTTGAATTGACTCATTGAATCTTAGAACTGGAAGGGCTCTTAGAAATTATTCCTAGTTAGTGCTGACAGTAATTAATTATTATGAAGGCAGGAGACACCACCCTATTAGACTCTTTTGGTCCAATGTCCCTAAAAGAAATCCTGAAGTCAGGAAGTTTCTTCTCTAAGGACGGGGCCTAGGCTGAAAGTGAGCCCAGATAAACATGTAATTTATCCTCAAAGAACATTTTCTTCTCTACAGCCCATTGTAGCCCATAGGCACTGACATTCCTTTGGGAAAGACTAGAAGAACCACTGGTATTGATATGATTAGAGCAGAGGGGTTGAGGGCCCACCAATCTCATCAGCCTCAGGAAGTCCTGCCTGCTAAACTGGAAAAGGCAGGTCCCAAGACAAGCCCGTGGAGCAGGCCCATTAGTTTATGAGCCAGCTGGAGAAGGACCAGAGCCCCTGCAGACACAGTAGTGTTCTGACAAGAAGACCTACAAAAGAATGGTTGTCGTTGTCAAGTCAGTCAACTCCAGTCGGCGGATCTGTGACTTAGCTTTCCAATCTCTTTTGTGTCCATTCTTTTCTTTTCAATGTCCATCCACTCCATGTACCCTGCATCCAGAGTTCTCATGCAATGGTTCCTTATGTGACTAGCATAGTGGTTCTTAGTCTTTTGGACTTCTTTAAGAATTTGCTAAAAATTAAGAACTTTCCCCATGGAAAATGGATATTCACATAAAATTTTGCTTATAATTCTAGTGGGTCCACTGACGAGGCTGTATTCCTTTGTTGGATTCCTGCTTAAGAAGGCCCCCTGCTTAAGAAGGCCTGCTGCTTAAGAAGGCCTGCTTAAGAATAACGTACCTGATAGTGATTTAATGCATGACGTCTTCTGTTTCTCAGAAACACAGCTGCGTTCTACTATGAGGCAGACAGAGTCTGAAAGTGAAGATAGGTACTTGAGTTTGGGGTGGGGTGCTGAAACGGGTCTGTGCTGTTGGTTGCTAGGAGGTAAGTGAATCTAAAAAATACCACTATACTATGACTTTTTCTGCCTATCCCACAATCTGACCAATACTGTTTTAATTGTAATATTTTACCATTTTCACATTAGAATCACTATACTTAAAAAATATTAATGTGAGTGCACTACCTACAGAAATTCTCACTTTATTTTTCTTTTTTTTTTAAAGATTTTTTATTTATTTATCTGAGAGAGAGAATGGGAGACAGAGAGCATGAGAGGGGGAGGATCAGAGGGAGAAGCAGACTCCCCGCTGAGCAGGGAGCCCGATGCGGGACTCGATCCAGGGACTCCAGGATCATGACCTGAGCCGAAAGCAGTTGCTTAACCAACTGAGCCACCCAGGCGCCCGAAATTCTCACTTTATTAATATGAGATGAATCCTAGGGATCAGTTTTTAAAAATTTAAATGACTTTATTGAAGTATAATTGATGTAAAGTGCATAAATTTAAGTACAGTTTGGTGAATTCTGATATATGTATGAAACCCATGAACATACCCATCCCATCATCCCCAAAGTTTCCCCTGAAATCACAGGCAAACATTTTCCTGAGGAGAGGATGTAATGCTTTCATCAGATTCTCCCAAAGGGGAGAAGAATGAAAGCTATAGCTGAAGCCTGGCTCATTGAGAATCCATTCATTCATTCATTCAACATATTGTCAAAATCAGAACACAACCACAATGGCTACCATTTGAGAACTTAATGTGCCAGGTATTATGCCAGGCACTTTATGTGTATTATCTCTGACCCTAACAAAAATTCTGAAATGCACATATCATCATCCAGTGTACCATCTCCATTTTACAGATAAGGAAACAAAGGCTCAGAATGAAGTGACTTGCCCAATGCCACATATTAATTATGTAGGTATTTGCAAAAGCTAGTGTTTAATAGGAGATCTGCTACAGCAAACCTATCCTTTAGCCACTAGGCCATGATGCATTCGGTAATACCAAGTTGCCTAACTTCTGCTCAGAACAAGCTAAGCTTGAAATACCAAATACCAGGGCTGAGCAGGAAGTGAAAGAGTGAAGTCAAAGACACTTTTTTTTTTTTTTTAAACAATTCCCTTCTAGGGGTGCCTCGGTGGGTCAGTCATTTATCTTCGGCTCAGGTATGATCCCAGGCTCCCGGGATCGAGCCCCACATTGGGCTCCCTGCTCGGCGGGAAGCCTGCTTCTCCCTCTCCCACTCCCCTCTGCTTGTGTTCCCTCTCTCGCTGTGTCTCTCTCTGTCAAATAAATAAAATCTTAAAAACAAAACGAAACAGGGCGCCTGGGTGGCTCAGTCGTTAAGTGTCTGCCTTCGGCTCAGGTCATGATCCCAGGGTCCTGGGATCGAGCCCCGCATCAGGCTCCCTGCTCTGCGGGAAGCCTGCTTCTCCCTCTCCCACTCCCCCTGCTTGTGTTCCTGCTCTCGCTATGTCTCTCTCTGACAAAAAAATAAAAAAATAGAATCTTAAAAAAAAAACCCCAAAACCAAAACGAAACAATTCCCTTCTAACCAATGAGAAGTAATTGCAAAAGATAAAGTACTGCCTTTAAAAGACGCAAGACAGCTCCGTGCCCTCAAGAGGTGTGGCGGGGAGGTTTTCTCAAGTGGGAGTATTTATCTAACCACAAACCAACTGTCTATCATTACACTGCATTTTAGAGGATACCTACGATTGGTTGACTAAGAGAGCAACATTTGAATTTAAAGAAAAGGCCAAAACAACCAGGGGTCATTCCTTCAGTGAGGAAGATAAAGCTTTGTTGTGAGAGAAAACTCCAACTGGAGTCTGAGATTAGGTACTAAAACCCTTACACCATTACCTCACTAACTGGTGTTACTACTCTTCATTTCCTCATCAAGAAACCAGTCCCTATTTTAAGTAAAACCCACTGAAAAGATTCTTAAAAACCATGTGAAGGCTCTTTGTAAACTGCAAAGGATTACAAAGAAGCTAGTAAATGCAAGTATTTATAGTTTAAGATGCAATTAAAAAAAACCCTAATCTCTAAATAGAATGCAAAATTTGCCTGTCTACAAAGGCTATGCCAGGACAAGGTGGCAGAGTCAGAAGCAGCCACAATTCCTGATGCCTACTTTCCTATTTGTTGCTAGATCACATGTAGCATTAATGTTTTCTGTCTCCCATTTTTCCCTCTGCTGGTCCTTGGGACCACTAAGTGCACTGTATCTTCAGTACTTCATTCTGGAGAAGGCAACCATATAAAACCTATAAAAGAAAAAAGGCGGACCAGATGACTTTATAGAAAGGAAACCATGCTTTCAAGTTATAGGTTGAAAAATTACTTCCTCCTGGTATATTTACTATATTTCATTGAGTCTAGGATGCATCCTCATCTTAATGAGATAGAAGGATTAATGAAAAAAATCATTTATTTCAGGCAATACAAGTTCTTCTGACAAATAAAGCAAGATAGTAAGCATTAAACTTTGAGAACTTGAAATGCTGAAAGAAATTCCTATAATTCAACGATCTTTTCCTCAGCAATAGCTTCTATTACAGAAAGTTTCACTTAATAGATAAGGCTGAAAATGACATTGTTTCAAATTTTATACCCTCTATTTTATGTTCATGAAGTAAAACACTACAGAACTAGGGAGACAGAGCCAGCAAATCAACAATATAAAATTTTCAGCGTGTTGGGTTTTTTTTTGTTGAAACTCACTTTATTTAAAAAAAAAACAGTCATGAACAATAAATTACAATCATTTCCCCTTTTATAAATTCTTCATAAAATATATTTCACAACTTTAAAAGAAAATCTCAAAAGTTGCTTTCATTTTTGAAGTGCTGATGACTTATTTTTTTGACCATTTTGTCATGCTGGTGAATTATTTTGTAGCTGCTACAATAGTTTGATTGATAAACATTTTACAATTAAAAACAACAACAACAACAACAAAGAGGAAAAAACAGACCAGCAGAAAGAACTATTCAGTGTGCTATTTATCTGACACTTAACACTTACTTCATCATAATGACAAAGTATCCCTTAGCACCAAAAATCTACAGGAACTCCGTCTTTCTAAGTGACAACTAGTGCAAAATAACATTCTAGGAACTAACTGTACAACCCCATATTTTAACTGGCCAGAGCTGCCTATAAGCTTATTCGAAATATTTGGTCTTTTTTTCAATTAAGACAAATTTCATAAAACACTATAAACCATGGCAAGAGACTCTGAGGAATAATTGTTTATTGAGTACCTATTATGGGCAAGGCACTGTGCACAAATTTTTGCTTTCATTTTTCCTCTAGCAAATATCCAGGAATTTCCAAGTATCATCAACCTTCTTTTATTTCTTACTCCTGGCTGGAAAAGGCCTGTGGCTATATGCCATTTTTAAACTGTCCTTTTACCAACTGACCTTTAGTGCTGAGCTCACAGTAGGTACTGAATAAATACCTCCTGACTGAAAAAACAAAGACAAAGAATTTACTATCATTTTGCTTGGTATCATAGACTATTTTAGAATACAAGGACTTGAGAAAATTCCAGGAGAAACTTCCCGATCACCTCATACCTTTGCTGCCAATGAAAGAAAGAATTCACTTCACAGGTGAAATCTTTCAAAATAAATGATAATTGTTAACTATTTTAAATGAGGCAAGACCAAAAAACTATGTACTTAGGAAACCATGGCTCCAAGCACATGGATATTTGAAGAGCAAACGCACTGGCATACTATCACCCGAATCATCATGGATCTCTACTGAAGTGCAATGTTACTGATACAACATTATAATACTTTTCACTTCCAGTAACTCAATCCCCTTGGCCAGATGTGTTACAGTAATTTGGTGATCCAGAGGGTCAATTATCATGAGGTTCCAGTGTATTTCCACCTCATTTCCAAAAAATGTCTTGTATTTATTAGCTTGAAAGTGATGTTCAAAGTATATGATTTTTTTTTATTTTAAAAGGTTTTATTTAAAAAAAAATAAAAGGTTTTATATCAGTCCAAATTTTAAACTTCCAGACCAAGTAACGCATAATTCAGAACTTTACATACTCTTAATTTTTTGTGCTTTTTCACCTTCTCAAGTTCCCAAACACATTTTAAGTAAGGAAAAAATTATGATAGTAAAATTCCAAAGGTTATGGAAGTTCAAAAAAGCTGAGGAGACACACTGGGTGTCAACTATGCTTGGATTAAAAAAAAAAAAAAACAAAACTCAGGAAAAAAAAAGCTGAGGAGACTGCAAACTATTAACAATTTCAGTATTCTAGTAATTTTTTTTTTTTTTTTACTTTGACCAAAGATTCTAGTGCTTTATAAAGACTAACCTAGATACAATGGTCTTGAAGTCTATCTAACCTTAAAGGCTAATACTCTGTTTTTAGCAAAACTTTCCTTAGATTTTAATTATCTGCATTTATAGGAAAACAAATTGGAGACAACCACATAGGGTCAAAAATCAAACTAACTTCAATTAGAGTAACAGTCTATTGGTTTTTGACATAGACCATACCAAGTGATTGTATACAATCAATAACTTTGAAGTTTCTACTTGAAAGATATAGTTGATGCCACAGTATTTCATCCATTTGCCACGCTGTATAGGTATCATCTCCCACTTCAGAAAAAGGTAATCAACATTTAACACAACCATATCACTATCATTACTGTGTTAAATTAGGCAAGAGAAAACAGCATTAGTGCCAAAATGAAAGGAATTCCAGTGATTAAACAAGAGACCGTATCAGGGCAGGCAATGTGAGGGTAGAGCTCATTCTATTTCTTCAACTTTATGCTGAGGCTTAGACAGTCTTGAAATCAAAACTGAATATATCAAGTAGGATAGTTCATATATTGCAGAGTTTTCAGAAACAGAGGATTCCTGTGTTCAGATTTCTATCAGATTGCAGATGCTCAAGTGCAGACATGTTCCAGTGCAATGGTTTAATTGGTTAAGTGAATGCTTGGTTACCTAAAGAAGGTATGACTGAATCATCAAGGTCCTTGCCAACCTGCTACCACATGATTGCATGGCTAATTCAACTCCTGCAGCTATAGGGCACTGGAGAGCTCAAACATACTTCAGCAGCTTTGGATCACTTAATTTTGTTTATGTTTAATCGGATAATTGTAGACCCTCCAAAATGATGCCTTAAAAAAAGCTGTATAATATTACAAAAATAAAAAGTGTAGTATGATTTCATTAGAGGGAGGGACAGGATAGGAAGATGAGGGAAGGTTCTTTTATTTTTCATCACTGATTTCACCAGCAAATCTCAAAAACCCAAACCTACATCAAATAATTTAAACAGAAGTGGCATTTTCTTCATATGGAATGCAAAATGCACACATTCACATACTTACATATACATAAATATATACATATATGTTTCCTTTACAAAGCTTCAAAGGTTGCATTGCCAGCATGCAAACCTCTTCTTCCATGGAAATTCCTAATACTGACAAGGAATGTCTAAAATACTTAAGAGACTTATTTCCAGGAAACTGGACTTTCTTCTCTTCTTGGCTCTTAGAGAATTTTCCTGCCAAACTTCTACCAATGATCATTTTAAAAAATGTACACCCACATTGGTAATACACATTTAAAACATACTAACAAAATGGCCAGCTTGGACTTAAGAAAAACGAGGAAAAAAAACACCCCACAATAAAATCTAAACCCTTAGAAGGTGGAGTTTAGCTTTTTATATTCTTTTTCAGCCACATTATGTTGTTGCATCACTGTTAAAACATAAGCAGCATATCATCCAAGATATTTGCAAACAATATATATGTCACGTTTCCCAGCTGCTATCTTTAAATGCAATTTGTACTAATCTGAGTTCTAGTTCAAAAGCATCTGGACGATCCTGAGGGTTTGCAGCGAGCATTTCCTTAATCAGTTGTTTCATTCGCCCATTCATAGACTTTTTCTTCACAGGAATGAGAAGTTCCATTTTGGGATTTTCCAGAAGCGCCTCTCCAACAGGCACAATCTCAGTTCCTTGTTTTACATAACTCCCCAAGAGTTCCTTCTTTGTCTCTGTGTCTATGAATGTGATCCTTTCCAGCATTGCCCAGATGATAATCCCCAGAGCAAAGATGTCAGCTTTTGCTGTGTAATGTCCCTCCCACACTTCAGGAGCCATGTAGAAATCTGTTCCACAGGCTGTGGAAAGGAAACACTTGTTTACACTGACAGGTTCTTCTGGATTCTGCCCAGAGGCTGAACAAACTTTACTGAGACCAAAATCGGCCACTTTCAGTGTGGGCTCCAAGTCACTGGTATCCAACCTGCTTTGCGAAATCAGGATGTTATCAGGCTTAAGATCTCGGTGGATGATCTGGTTTTTATGCAAGAAAGCCAGAGCACTGCTCAGCTGAAGCATAAAGCTGGTGTTAGTTTTACGATTGGGTTTCCTGGACAATAGATACTCATTCATATCGCCGCCGTCACAAAAATCCATCACAAACCACAAGTAATAGGCGCTTCTGGGATCAAAGGCAATTTCTCCTTTTAATGAAGTCTCTACAAGCTATAAAAGGGGGAAAAAACAGATTACAACCATCTGCACAGTTTATACAATTCAGCTACGGGAAAACAATAACTGATTAATAAGTTGGACTCCCAATTAAAATGGAAATCCCGTGAATGTTTTATTTGGTCAGTGCTTTCATATGTGCATTTTAAATTTCAGTACTTTAAACTGTCACTTTGCCCCTAATGAATACACACCAAATCTCAAAGTCAAGAGGTAAAAACTTATTTAAAAATAGCTTTAAGGGGGCGCCTGGGTGGCTCAGTTGGTTAAGCGACTGCCTTCGGCTCAGGTCATGATCCTGGAGTCCCGGGATCGAGTCCCGCATCGGGCTCTTTGCTCAGCGAGGAGTCTCCTTCTCCCTCTGACCCTCCCCACCTCATGCTTTCTCTCTCTCTCAAATAAATAAAATCTTAAAAAAAAAAAAAAAACAGCTTTAGGGGCACCTAGCTGGCTCAGTTGGTAGAGCATGGGACTCCTGATCTCAGGGTCATGAGTTTAAGTCCCACATTGGGCACAGAGCTTACTAAATCATAAACAAACAAATAAATGCTTTATTTTGAAAAATGTCCAACTGGCTACACATTTTCTGCATGTGTTAATGGAGCTGAACTCTACCTACCTAGCCAATAGCTTCATGAAAAAATTGACATTTCAGCAGCTAGAAGACCTGGGAGATTGCCAACTGGGGTATAAACACCAATTAGGAAGTTCTATTCAATTAAACTGCCTGAAATATGTTTCTTGTTCACTGGACATATACTATCAACATTATACAATCTGTAAAATTAAGAGAAAAATGATCAGGAACACTAGTTGTTAAGGAAATAAAGCCTTCCTGTAGTCACTGATAAAAATAAAGACTGCCATTATTACTTGATAAACTTCTACAGGCAGAATGCAAATATACTGGGGGCGCCTGGGTGCCTCAGTCGTTAAGCGTATGCCTTCGGCTAAGGTCATGATCCCAGGGACCTGGGATCGAGCCCCGCATCGGGCTCCCTGCTCCGCGGGAAGCCTGCTCCCCCCTCTCCCACTCCCCCTGCTTGTGTTCCCTCTCTCGCTGTGTCTCTCTCTGTCAAATAAATAAATAAAATCTTAAAAAAAAAAACCAGAATGCAAATATACTGGCTATCTCTATCACTGTATGGCTTCTAAAAACCAATTTATAAAAAAACGTTTTTACATTTTGATATAAAAATTCAAATCTGAGTTTGTATATTTCTTTTTTTTTTAAAGATTTTATTTATTCATTTGAGAGACAGAATGAGAGAAAGAACGAGCAGGGATAATGGCAGAGGGAGAGGGAGAAGCAGACTCACCGCTAAGCAGGGAACACGATGTGGGGCTCATCCCAGGACTCCGGGATCGTGATCTGAGCCGAAGGCAGATGCTTAACCAACTGAGCCACCCAGGCGCCCCAGAGTTTGTATATTTCTTTGCTACAAGCTGAAAACCTAGAATAAGTCACTATTTTATTTGTTATCATTATCAAATTATAACTCTATTACCTGAAATTCAAGACTATTAATTACTTTACTGAATATGAACACCATTCTAAAATACAGCATACAGGGCTTTGAAAGCATTTGTCTCATGGTGCCTTTTCAGACCCCCTGAATAGAAACTCAGCAGGGAAGCTGAAGAGTTGTTGAAGAATGAATGAACTGCTAATTTTACATTTAAGTCTACTAGTACTTCCTCTTGTCATTTTGGAGGGCAGAAGCAAAGAACACCTTTTCTTTCACACCATCTCCCCCAATGGCAAACAGCTGTAATTGCAACAGTCTGCAGATGTCTTTTTTGCGTGCATTTTCTTTGTTCCATGTGTTTGCCAGTGAGCCAGAAAATGAAAGACTAGAAAGGTACAGATCACACAATTATTTACCAGGTGCACTGTTACTAAATATGCTGAGATTAAAGACCAGTGCCATCACTCTTCATTTCCTCTCTTCTTCTCTTTACTCTCAAAAGCAAACTTCCTAAATAGCTTTGAGCAACGCAAAGTCCCAGCATTCAAAGAATGGTTTAGAGTAAGGCCAGATAGTAAGTATTTTAGGCTTGACAAGCCACATAAAGTCTCTGTTCCATATTTTTCTTTCTTTTCTTTATTTCTTTTTCTTAAACAACTCTTTAAAAATGTAAAAACTATTTTTAGCATCTGGGCCATATAAATACTGCCTGAGGGCTATAGTTTGAGGGCTGCTGGTTGAGAGAGCCCAATCCGCTTATTTCCACATGTAGAGGATGTCATCAGCCATTGGTTCTCTTGCCTGAAGTCCTTCAACAGCTTCCCTGTTCTCTCAGGATACAGTCTAAGGTCTTTAACATGGGCTATGGGATGCTCTGACCCTGCTGATCTTTCTAGTCTCATCTAAAACAACTCTCCTGGCATAGTACAGTCTTACTATCTTCTTTCAATTCTTAGAATGCTTTGTACTTTTTGCTTCAAGACATTTGTATGTACAGATCTTTCTGGCTGGAAAGTTTTCTCACTCACCTGGCTAACTCCTCTTTATCCTTCAAGTTTCAGTTGAAACGGTTCGTAATTCCTGAACCCAGGTTATGTCAGGTTCTCTATCATACACTCCTATATCATTCTGTACCTTTCATTCATGACACTTATACAAGTTATACAGACTGGCCACTAAGTTCCTATGTTGAGACTGTATTCTCTGTTATTTGTTCTCCATTTTCTTCTAAGTAAGTTTTTTAGCTATTAAGAACTTAATCATTCAGAACAAGGAAAACATCTAGAAAAATATGGAAAAAACACAAATTTGTGTAGATAATGGAGAAAGCCATGCATAGGGACTCTGTGGTCACACTATAGATTTAATTGTTTTTACCAGATGTAAATTTAAAGAAGGCACTTGCCAAGGTGTTGATCAATGTCTTAACTAAATAAATTCATAGAAAAGACAATTAATAGAGCTACCTATTACTGAGTACTTCCTATGTGCCAAGTATTATAACTGTTATCATCTCTAATTTTGACAACTTCCATGGAAGGTAAAAATTATTATTATTTTACATCTGAAGATACAGATGCTAGAAGAGATGAGTTATTTAGCCAAGATCATACAGCTAGCAAAAGTGATACAAGTCAAACACATGCCTATCAGCCTTTAAAAGATAAAAGAGAGTACTAAATAAAAAGGTGCTTTAGATTAAAAAAAATCATTGGGTCAAGTCTGGAAGTACTTTACATCTTCTTCTTCTTCTTCTTATTTTTTTAAGTAATCTCTACACCCAACATGGGGCTCAAACTTACAACCCCAAGATCAAGAGTTGCATGCTCTACTGAGCCAGCCAGGCACCCCAATACTTTACATCTTAAAGCCTTCAAAGACCACCTAATACCTAGTTACTATAAAGGTTGCTTGATCTGGACTCAAGGATACCATTAGCACTAAGTCATATATTTAAATGTCTTTGTATTTGTAGACCAATTCAATGGCAAAGTTCATCAAGGTTTTATCCACTTTTAAGAGGGAGTGTGGTAAGAATGTTTCTAACAGGGGCGCCTGGGTGGCTCAGTCATTAAGCGTCTGTCTTCGGCTCAGGTCATGATCCCAGGGTCCTGGGATCAAGCCCCGCATCGGATCGGGCTCCCTGCTCACTGGGAAGCCTGCTTCTCCCTCTCCCACTGCCCCTGCTTGTGCTCCCCCTCTCGCTGTGTCTCTGTCAAATAAATAAAAATCTTTACAAAAAAAAAAAAAAAGAATGTTTCTAATATTTTCTATCAGTGCAACTTACATACTAAGCACTTTTTTTTTTTAAAGATTTTATTTATTTATTCGACAAAGAGAGACACAGCGAGAGAGGGGACACAAGCAGGGGCAGAGGGAGAGGGAGAACTGGACTCCCCACTGAGCAAGGAGCCCCATGTGGGACTCGATCCCATCATGACCTGAGCTGAAGGCAGACGCTTAACAACTGAGCCACCCAGGCGCCCCATACTGAATAAAAAAGTAAACAATAAATGGAATAGAGGCTAAATAGTTGTGCTTTATAGTCACTGTCTTTTTTTTTTTTTTTTTTTTTTTTAAGATTTATTTGAGAGAGAGAGCACATGAAGCGGGAGGGTCAGAGGGAGAAGTAGACTCCCCGCTGAGCAGGGAGCCCCACACAGGACTCAATCCAGGGACTCCAGGATCATGACCTGAGCCGAAGGCAGCCACTTAACCAACTGAGCAACCCAGGCGCCCTATAGTCACTGTCTTAAGACGTAAAACTTCAGGATATAGCATGCTAAACTGCAATATAAATTAGGTTCTCAAGATTGATTATTTGTTCACCATATAATGAAAGCTGCAAGTTTCTAATGACACAGATTAATGTGTTTGTTTCTTTGTTGATCCTGGTCCAAAAGCTTCTGTTGTTTTAAAATCATACTTCTGTACCCTGATGGTAAAATTCTGAATTTAGACATACTCATGGAAAGTTGTTTCCTTTTCCAAGAATGACTGGACTTAAGAAATTTTTCTCTGATCTTTAACTAGCTATGTCTTAAGTATCTTTTCTCTTTAGCAAATATAGGCCTACTAGAGATTTTGATCTATGTCAGAAGCCAGCCAACCAACCAACCAAGTAAATAAATAAACAAACAAACAAACCTTTTTCCTATGTTAATGCTTTCCCCAGGTCTACAAAAAACATAATTTGAAGGCAAGAGTAATTTGGAAGTTAAAGGAACACAAGTTTTAGCAGTCAGATAGTCTCCTACATTCAGTTCCCAATTCTGCCACTTGCTGGATATGTGACTTGGATAAATTCATTATCTATTCTAAGCCTCAGTGTCTTCATTTGTAATGATGATAATAATAGTACTACCCTCACAGGATTGTTCTGAGCAACTGCCTTTAAAACGCTTAGCACAGAGTGTGGAACTGAGTAGGAACCCAAATGTTCGCTATTAGCACTATTAATAACATTCAAATGCTATGCCACATACTTCATGAAAATTAACTAGAGTTGCATGGTTAAGAAACCACACAACCCTCTAAAACAGCAAAGGCTTATATTCAAATCAGTAATTTATAAAGAAATGCCCAAATTACCTATATGGGTAATGCTATTGATTGTGGAATTTTTCCTTTTCTTCTGGCTTCAGTTCCAAAAAACTTGATTTCAAATAAGTGAACTTATTAGACTCTAATCTCGATCACTTCTCTAGCTTCATGTGTTGCCCCATTCCCATGCAGATTGGCAAGTACCATGGCATAACAGGTGGCTTATGTTATTTTTAGGTATTTGCATCACAGGTTTAAATAAAACCTTGTTTTAAAGCAAACATCTACTTAGTTCTTGGCAGACCTTATCTACTCCTAACTATACAAACACCTGCATTTAAAAGTAGAAGCTCATCTGACTTTTATTCCTCTTCTTGCTGACCAATACTAAGTTCAAGTTATTTCTATTTCCCATTCAACCACACATACCTGTAAATAAAGGGAAGAATTAGAGCCGTGGGACATTTTTTGCACCATCCCATCTTTCTGTAGGATGCATTCCTCCAAGTGAATCACATTTGGATGCTGGCTCTTGATACTGCTTAGTGCCCAGAACTCACGCAGGGCTAGTTCAACATTTTCAGGTGCATGGCATCGAATTTTCTTCACTGCCACCCGTGCAGAGGTCTTTCTGATGACTGCTTCATATACAACACCGTAACTGCCTCGGCCTACCTCCCGTATTAGATCGTACTTTGGCTGGCTACTCACCATCTTCAAGGTCAAAGTTTCTGGAAAAATCAACAAAGTGCTCTGTTGAAATTATACTTACTGGCTTGTATACCTTCTTATGTATGATTTAATTATCTGCCTCACTGTTTGCAGTGCTTGAAAGATATTTGATACAACTTGGGCAAATCTAAATATTTGAGTAATAATAATAATAAAGCAGCTAACACTTTGGTAGTACTTACCATATATCGGGAACTGTTCTAAGCACTTCATAATATTAAATTCATTTGATCCTCACAACAATATTATGAAATAGATACTATTATGGTCATTTTATAGATGAGAAAACTAAAGCACAGAGAGTTTAAGCAACATGCCTAAGGTAAAACAGCTATTAACTGGTGGACCTGGGTTTTGAAACCAGGCCATCTGGCTCTGACATTCATAACCATAACCATTACACTATACTGCCTCTCATACAAACTGCTTCAAAATATTACTGTTAAAAATAAACCAAAAAACTCATCATTCTTATTTACTGATCATCAAAAAAGAAACTCCAGCTTCTCCTTAAAGCTGACACACAAACAAAAGTTCATAAAATTGTCAAAACAAAAACAAAAAAACCTCCCAAGTTAGAAATACAAACACCTGGCTTGTGCTTAGGGACTGAAAGTGAACCAGATTACATATAGAATTGAAAATGTTTTTTTTTTTTTTTTTTAAAGTAAACTGTGTATGTCCCTATTTTAACTTTGTTTATGTTATTTCCTCATTTCTTGCAAAATAAATGAAAATAAAGTCTGTGGAGAAAAATGGTCCTCTAAAAATAAAGCAAGCTACGTAGAATATTGTTACTTTTCTGTTGTTAAATTTAAACAACAGCTATTTAGATATAGGCCATTTTTGCCACCAAAAATTGTCCTCTGACAGTTCTTTCAAATTCAACTTGATAAATCATTTAAAGGCAGAAGCAAAGGCCCCACAGAGAAACGCTCATGAGTCGAATCAAGAAAGTCTATAAAGTGTGCCACATCATTCTCCAAAGAATGTTAGGATTCTAATGAGCTTCAGGAACAAATTCTTATTTGTAGACTGCCACGATGGGCAAGAGATTATCCAATATTCACAGTGTATAGTTCGGGGGAACAAGAAGCTACTGACTCTTGAGCCTGAAAAAATGGGTACAGCTACTTTAAGTCCATAGGATGGATTTAATAAAGAAAATGAAAGCTTCTGAGATCACTTTAGTCCCACTTCCCCTAACTGGAACCCCCCTTCAAATTCCTACTGCATTTCCTAGTGTCCGATATCCTGCCACGGGATCCTTGCCCCAGGTCCACAGTAGACACTCCTTCCTGCTCTCCGTGGATCACCAATTACTATCTATTTCAAAGTGGCTCCTGTCTTGCAAGCGGTCCCATACCCACACACGAAAGCACCCGAGTAAGGGGCAGAGAGGGCGTTTATGAAATCCCTGCATGCGAACCCAAGCGACCGGCCAGCACTTCCCGGGCCCCCACGCCCGCCCCGCTAAGCCAGCGCTCGGCGGCCGGCGGGCCAGGCCACACACCTGCCGGGCCGGGGAAGGGCCAGTCCTGGGCAGAGGTGGTGGCCGACGCGGCGGCTCAGCGCCCCGCTCATTGGCCGAGTATCAGGCCCTCCCCCTCCCCGGCGGCGGCCAGACGAAACCCGGAGGGGATCCTCCGAGGCCCTTCACTCCGAGGAGCCAGTCCTGCGGCTGCCTCAACTCCTCGTGGCTGGCGGCTGAGGCCCGGGGCCTGGGGAGGAGGCCAGGGGCTAGAAGAGGAGGCCGCAGCTAGGGCCGGTGGCCTGAGGGGTGCGGGCCGGAGGCCTGAGGAGCGCGGGGCCTTCCCTAGCATGACTCCGCTGACAGGTCTGTGACAGGCCTCCCGGGGAGGGAGGCGCATGCAAGGCCCTCGGCTCTGCAGCAGGGCCTCCGTGCCAGGGCCTAAGGGCCACATTTACCTCAGGATAGCCGCCGCCGCTTCTCCCTCTCACGGGCTCTGCAGGCCGCCATTATCGGGCAGCTCGCGCCTCAGCCTCCGCGGCCTCCAGTCAGAGACCGGCGCGCGCCCCCGTGGTGCGCGCGGACACACCCCCTTACGCCGCGCGGCCCCGCCCCCCTCCGGCTTTCCGTAGCGCGAGCCGGGACGCCGAGCGCCATCCCTATTGGGCGCGCACCCCGCGCTCCGCCAGCCTCCTCCCTCTCCCGCGGCTCGCAGGAGCCAGGAGTCGCCGAAGGTGTGCGCGCTCCGGAACGCACCACTAGTGCCCCTCCCCGCAGGGGTGGCCGGGCCCGGGAACGGGGAGGCCGCTGCCCGCCGGGGCTCGGTGACCGTCCAGCCGCAGCGGGCGCGCACGGCCCGCGGGCCCCGGGGATGGTCTGCGGCAGCAGGTCCGGGCCTGGGGGTGCGCGCGCCCGACGCGGCCTCCCCGCTCCCTCCCCGCCCCCCTTCCCGCCTACCGAGCTGCGGGCAGGTGTGCGGGGGTCGCTGGGGCGGAACGCCTGGTGCATCTTCTTCGGCTCGGGCCTGGGGTGCCGGCGGGACGCGGAGCTCTTCGGGCTGGCCCGCGGGGAGGCGCGGCGCGAGCTGGGAGGCCTGGCGTCCGCCCCGCCGGGAGGGAGGCTGCACCTTTTGTCAGAGTCACTGAGCCATGTTTGCGGACGGTGCAGTTGCCCAGGCGGCGGCGGCGGCGCGGGACTGGGTGCGATCATCTGGGAGGACGCCGTCCCCTGCCCCGCCGGCGCGGTGGTATCTCCCTTAAAGAAGCCGGCACCTCATTGTTCCCGGGCCGCGGAGGCCGGGAGTCAGGGGCGCCCTGCCCCGCGCGGGGAGGAAGGGGCGGCGGCGCCCACACCCGCACCTGGCCGCTGCCCGCCCGCGCAGGCCCTGCCTGGCGGCGTCCCCCGCAGGAAGTCGGGATCCAGCCAGCGCGCGGCGACGGGCGGCGGTCCGAGGCGGCCGGGACGGACCGCGAAGACAGCCGTTCTCTCGCGGCCCGACGGACAGCGGTCTGTCAGATCCCGGCACGCAGTCGCCTGACAGCCAGCCCGGGACTGTCAGTGACTCAGAGCCTCGGACCAACACATTATTCAGTTAGTTACACAGAGCAGTAAGCATCCGCCAGAAGCGTCGGCCCTTCTTCACCAATTTATTCTGCACCTACTATTTATCAATAAAGTGGTTGTTCCTCCTCCCGGTGCTGCAGTAGGCACGATGTGCAAAGAATCCCTGTCAGTGCCCTCAAGGATCAACCACTTACCCGTTTTATTTGCTGTCCTCTATTTATGGACCTTCTGAGAGTCTGGGACTGGGTTAGGTCTTTAAATTAGCTTTTCTAATCCTGACCAAATCCCACAGGGTAGGCTTTATTGCTAACCCTGTTTTTACAGGTGAGGAAACAGACCTCTGCCTTAGTTGACCAAAAGTTGTGTAGTTTGGGGGGGTGTGTGTACCTGCCTTGAATACCCACTGTCCTGGTATAACTCCCCCGCCAAAAACCCAACAACACCCTGCTCTATAATCTGTTCAGACTTTTGTTCTGAGTGCCATCTACCAGTCTTCAGCCCTCCGCTGGGGATACTGATGCCAGCCAAGGTTAGTTTCTGTCCTTGAAATTAGAGGGAAACTATAGAAGGCCTTAATACCTGTGTGGGTAATTGATCAAAATCAGGAGAGGGGTTATCTCTTTTGGTCAGAAGAGCCTTTTCCTCTTGTTTGTCTCAGTCATTAAATATAGGAGTCCCTCCTCTCAAGCTGACTGCAGAACTGAGACTTGAAATCCAACTCCGTAACCCCCGAAGATAGGCTGACTAAAGATTGTTCAGTTCCTATAGAGTCTGAAGCTTAAAAAATTGGGGGTGTTTTCTTTAGGAAAAAGATTACAAAATGGCCCCTTGAGCACGTTGCTGGGGCCTTGGAAAGTATCTTTGTAAGGGAGTCTGCTTAAGACTCTCCCTCTCCCTCTATCCCCACCCCGCATGCTCTCTCTCTCAAATAAATAAAATACATCTTTAAAAAATTTTAAACAAGCCTAGGATGATGTTATATCTGAGTTAAAGGAATGAATGAAGTATGTATTTTCCTCTTAAGTGTGTTTTCTACTTTCTGCTGAAAAGGCCTAGAAACAATCACCAGTCCAGTAGTAATGAACACCCCTAATGCACAGATTTGGTCTCTAAACACCATTTTCCAGTTTTAAAAAAATTAAAAATTTAGCAAAGAAAACCAAGGCTCCTTTGATAAATGGCTGGATCCAGATCTGGAGCAGGAAAGATGAAGTTGGGTCATCTTGTGTCTGGAAGCCAGGAAGCTATCAAAGACTATTGGGGTCATGTAAAAATGACTGAGGAACCAATATGAAGGGCCCTACTGGCCTAAGATGGAACAATTTGAGGATGAAAAGAAAAATAATGACTTCTGTTGATCATAACACATAAAATATGTAAGAACCCATTAATTAATAATGATACTTAAGAAAAACAACACATTGTTATCAATGGAGTTTTATAGTGAATCAACAATTACTCTGAACATTGATAAAGAGAAATAAACATTTTTCTGGTCATTGCTTGATCAGTTATAGTGCATGTAACCAAACGATAGCTAAGAAAAAGTTATTTTTTGTAGAAGAATTCTAACTAATAAATGCAAAAGAAATGGTAGGATTAGAAAAGTACGATTTTGCAAACCTTAATAAAATAATGAGTCTAGGCGACAATCAGGAAATGATGCTAAAACAATTGGATGAAAGGTGTTGGGGAACTTTGTAATGGAGAGCTTAGGCTGACACTGCCGGAACCCAGTGACCAAACTTAACATTACTAAGAGGGGGATTCAGCGCTCTCCATGAAATATTGTTGCCTTAAAAAGCAAAAAAAAAGAGTCTAAGCCTAATCAAGCCAAGATCTAATTACCAGTTTACCAGAAATCAGGGGGATAGAGAAATACCATAATCAGCCCAATTCAAAATGTGGGACATCATACAGGACAAGTGACCTGGTTTTTGCAACAAATTCATGGCATGAAATTACAAAAGGAAGATAGAATGTTAAAGTATAAAACTCAAGACACGTGCCAAATGCGTTAACCTTATTTGGATCCTGATTCAAGTGTGCCAACTGTCAAAAGACATGTGTGGTACCAGCAGGGAAATTTGAATATGGACTGATAGATTAAGGAATTATTATTCTTTTTTGTTAGATGTGATAATGACATAGTGCCTGTGGAAATAAGAGCCTTGTTCAATTTGAATGAAACATTGATGAGTTATAGATAAAATGTAATGACGTCTGGGCTGTGCTTTACTATTCCACAAGCAGTATAGCAAACAAAAAGAGGGAGGAAGTTGGCAAAATGTTGACAGTTGTTGAAACCTGGTGCTGGGTACATTGGGGTTCATTATACTATTCTACTTGTGTATATGTCTGAATATACAAGTTATATATACAAGTTATAAGAAGTAGACAGTATGCTCAAAAAATGAAATGTCAGGGATAGGTGGGAACTTGGATGTAGCGATCCTGCCCCCTTGTGGTCGGTTCCATTGGTACAGCTACTGCCCCAGCCGTAAAGGCAGGTCTGAATTCTCAGAGCTGTCAGGAGTAGGGTGATAAATCTCCCAAGAACCCTAGGAAATGGGTAGTACTAGTATACCATTTTAAAGCTGGAGAAAGGGAGATTCAGAGGGACTCAGTAAGTTCAGTTTCTAGTAAGTCACTGGTAGAGCCAAAACTCCAGGTTCCAAACCCCATAAATTACTGTGTCCCCAGACTTTCCTTTTCCTATCTGAACAAAGGGGTCCCATGAGAAGAGGCAAGTGGAGATGCCCCTATTTAAAATAGGTCTCCAGGAAGCAGATCATCAGGCAGCAATTTCCCCTATAAACTACAGATAAATATAAATAGGTACTATAAATGTAAATAAAAATAGGTAATATTCATATAACCCTCTGTGCCAGCACTATGCAAAGTGCCATTTGTACATGATCTCACTCTGTCTGCATAGTTATCCTGTGAGGCATGTACTATTATTACTTCCCTTTTACAACCGAGGAAACGGAGTTTCCAGGAGGACAAAGTCACATAGCTAGGAAACATCTGAACTGGGACTTGAACCCAGGTCTGACTACAATACTCCTGTATTTTTTACTGAATTTTTTTGAGATATGGTTTACATACAGTGAAATGCTCACATCTTAAGAATATAATGCTTGTGTTTTTAACCCCCAGTAACTATTGTATCCTGCTTGTCTCACTTCTAGCGTGAAGACAAATATTAATTTTTTTGTGGATAGTTTTTAAATTTTTTTCTACGTAGGAATGGGAGCTATGGAAGAGAAGAAAATGGTCACGAAAGGAAGGGTGCATGGGTAAGGTCAAAGTTAACAGTTCTGCCTAGAACAAACCATCCCGCTGATGATTTTTTTTTTCCTTGTAGGAAAGGGTGGCTCCTATTTTTATCTCCTCCCTTCTTTTATTTTTTTTTATTTTTTTACTTTTAAGATTTTATTTATTTATTTGACAGAGAGATAGAGAGCACAAGTAGGCAGAGAAGCAGGCAGAAGGAGAGGGAGAAGCAGGCTCCCCGCAGAGCAGGGAGCCCGATGTGGGACTCGATCCCAGGACTATGGATCATGACCTGAGCCTTAGGCAGCCGCTTAACTGACTGAGCCACCCAGGCGCCCCTCTCTTCTTTTAGAAGACTCTCCATCATGCCCTCTCAGCTAGTTATACATATAATTAAGTCAGTGGATCTCAAATGGGGCAGTTTGTCTTTCAGGGTGCATTTGGCAATGTCTGGAGACATTTTTGGTTATCACACTGGGAGGGTAGGTGCTGCTTGCA
Organism: Mirounga leonina; assembly: GCF_011800145.1. Classification (NCBI taxonomy): domain Eukaryota; kingdom Metazoa; phylum Chordata; class Mammalia; order Carnivora; family Phocidae; genus Mirounga; species Mirounga leonina. Next base: position 74,850,853 of record NW_023270447.1, read on the forward strand.
TCCAGTAGGTAGAGACTGAGAGCTGCTACAAGGCACAGGATAGTCCCCCATCTCAAAGAATTATCCTGCTTAAAATGTCAATAGTGTGGGAACTGAGAAACCGTGATCTAAGTGACAGCAGTAGACCCGCTATGCAAACGCAGCTTCAGGGCAAGTCTCTTAGTCTCCTTTCCCCCCAGATCTCTGGCCCTAAATTCCTCCTCTGCAGAAATCCTGGAGGCATCACTGATGTTTCATCAGAGACCTACTACCCTCTGAAGTCATCGTACCCTGGGCCAGCCACAAGGTGTTATCAACATGCTGCCAAATTATTAAGGACGAGTAACCAGGTGTACCAGTGACTGTTGGGGAGAGCAGTTCCTATCTTGCCATAGCAGGGAGAATCCGCATCCATGCTCTCTCCCATCTCCTTCCAGCCCCAACACTGCACGGGGAGGCTGATGGAGAAACTCCTTTAAGGAGAATGCCAGCTCGGCACTGACATGCTCTGTGACCTTGAATAAGTCTCCTTGTTCCGTGCCTCAGTTTCTCCATATGCATAAGGGGTCTGACCAGCTCATCTCTACAGATCCAGCCAGCTCTGCCACTCTGAGTCTTCAGTCCTAAACTCCACTGTGCTTGTACCAAGAAGACTGAAATGCTTATTTCTGATCCAGCCCCCAAACTGGTGATTTAGAGGCCCAAGAAAGTCATGTGCCAGCCATAACTTTAGCTGTTGGGTCTTTGGTCAAGGGCAGGGGGTGTGGAGCTTGGTCCTAATTACCAGCGCTCCAACTGTTCTCAGTCCTCACCGAGATACTTGGACACTCCTTCAAACTGACATTCTTTGAATGTTTGGTCAACGGTCATTTAGAGCAGGGGGTGAGTGCTGTTTGGGGAAAAGGCAGAACTCCACTTAGCTTCCCAATGGTCCTGAGCAACTGGATCCTGGACAAACCTGCAGAGTGCATGTAACAAGACAAAAAGGCCTGCTACTCAGTGGAGCACGGGGTGTTACTTGGGCTCATATATCACCTAAAGACTCAGCTTCCTCTATTCTGCCTTGCACTTTGCTGACTACATCTTAAGGCTGGCCTCTCTGATGGGCCCAGGTGGTAGGCAGCAGTCCTGGGGATTCAGCCTCAGGAGTATGCACCTGCAGGAATGAGAAAGTCAGTTACTCCATTCCTCAAATAGTCCTGAGGTTGAGTCTTTGGACCTGATTGGCTCATTAAGGATGATGCGCCTTCCTTGACCAAACTCAATGTCCTGGAGGATAGCGCTTATTGACTGACAGGGGCAGCTAGCAAATGTCACTACAATACCCCTCCTGGAGAGTCACTAGTGCCTGGCACATGGTGGGCACTTTATTCATTCATTAAGCCAATAGTTATTTAGTGAGTACCTACTAGGTGCAAGAAATTATGCTAGCTGCCGATGAAAAGGCAATGAACAAGAGGACAAGTTCCCTGCCCTCATAGTCTAGCAGGGGTGACAGACACCTAAACAGCTGAAGACAGTACAAGGTGGTTAGTGCCAGAGGAGGGGGCCCTACGTTGTTCTTACATGAAAGAGGACAGGGGGTCAGGGAAAGCTTTTGACAGGAGGTGGCATTTAAATTGAGACTTGAGGGTCATAGTGAGATACTTGGACACTCCTTCAAACTGACATTCTTTGAATGTTTGGTCAACGGTCATTTAGAGCAGGGGCTGAGTGCTGTTTGGGGAAAAGGCAGAACTCCACTTAGCTTCCCAATGGTCCTGAGCAACTGGATCCTGGACAAACCTGCAGAGTGCATGTAACAAGACAAAAAGGCCTGTTACTCAGTGGAGCACGGGGTGTTACTTGGGCTCGCCCCCGACCTCCCACCTCCAAAGCCTTACCCATGTTTTCCTTCCAACAGCATACAGAACTGTTGAGGCACTGTGCCGGGCGCTGGCAAAACATGCCCTGGGGCTGGTCTCACTGAGCTCACCTTCCTCTTTACTTCCACAAATGATCATGCAATGAGACACCGAGATGCAGTTGTGCAAAGTGCTGCGAACAAACTCTAGAGGCCCAAGGCTTGTTAGTAGGCAGGGAGTGGGGGTAGGATGGTGGTTTGGGCCATGGAAGCCCTCTCTGAACATGTGACATTTATGCTAACAAATGACTGATGAGAAGCAATTAGCCAAGTGAACAGCGGAGGGAAGGGATGCGCCCAGCTGCTCTTCCAAGCCCTGAGTTGGAAGTTTAAGTCAGGAGTTGGGGGAAGCGTCAGAGGAAGGAAGCTCCATTTGCAGCTACAGATAGAAGCCTATCTCCAGCCCAACTTCATCAGTAACAAAGCTCGGATCTTCAGCAGGTCATCTGTCTGATTCCCGTTCCTATTTCCCCATAGGGCCCGACCCCAGTTGAAGGGGGCAGAGGTGTGATGATCAGCCTTAAAAGGCCAACACAAGGCCGTGGCCAGATCCTGCAGGATCTTGTAGACCCTGCTATGGATTTTGAGATACAAGTAAAGGGTCATCGAAGTTGGTTTTTTAATTGTGGTGAAATATATATAATATAAACTTGACCATTTTTAAGGGTACAGTTCAGTGGCATAAATACATTCACCTTGCGGTGCAACCATCACCACCATCCATTTCCAGAACTTTCTCATCTTCCCAAACTGAGACTCTGTCCCCGTGAAACACCAGCTCCCCACTCCCTCTTTCCCTCAGCCTCTGGCAACTGCCAGTCTACTTTCTGTCTCTGTGAACTTGACTATTCCAGGTACCTCATAGAAACACTGTATGATATTTGATAGTATTTGTCCTTTCTTGTGTCTGGCTTCTTTCACTTAGCATAATGCCTTCAATTCATGTAGCTCCCCTTAACGTTTTTTCATTTTAAGGCTGAACCATCTCCCATTGTATGTATACACCACATTTTGTTTATCCATTCATCCTTCCATCACCAAAGGGGTTTAAGTAGAGATTTTAAACGACATCAGATTTCCAGTTTAAAAGATCATTTAGGGGGCTGCCTGGCTGACTCAGTCGGTGGAGCGTAATTAGGACCTTGATCTCAGGGTTGTGAGTTCAAGTCCCACGCTGGGTGTGGAGCCTACTTAAAAAAAAATTTTTTTTTTTTAATAAAAGATCACTTAGCTGGCAGGTGAAGTTTGGACCAAGGGTGGCAAGAGCTGCAAAGGTCTAGGCCAGAGGTGATGGTGGTGGCGTGGTCTTAGACTGTAACCAGGAAAGAGGAGAGAAGTAGATCTAAGGGCAGGTGGGAGATTGCACAGGATCTGGGCGTTGGAAGTTTGCCACGGGAAGGAGGAACCATCAAGAAATGCTGGGCTGACCTCAGTTTTCCTTAAGGACACAGATCTGAGGGAGTCCATTGAGCTGCAAATGACGTGTCCTGTCTTCACGGCTCAGTGCTTCCTTCTCACCAGCTCTGCCTTCTGGGGAACACAGACTCAGCCACTGAGAAAAGTCTTCATAATTTGGCTTTCCCTGTGGCCTTCTAACAGAAGGATGGGACGCACATTCTGGTTTCCTTGACTGTTCCATGTATCTTTGTAAATTCCTAGATTGATACCTGCTTCAATGATTGAATCTGACTCTGCTGCTTGGTTATTGTTAATCCATCGATGAAAGATGAATCCCCAGGGAGGCTCAATCGGTTAAGAGTCCAATTCTTCATCTCAGCTCAGGTCCTGATCTCAGGGTCTGAGTTAAGCCCCTAAAAAAAAAAAAAAAAAAGATGAATCCCCTAATTCCCTTTTTAGTGTGCTTTGAGAAGTCAGGGTTCTGACATTGTAAAGCCCCAAACTCAGGACCAAGAGAGATCCTGTCTTGTGAGTCCTTCTCATGCCAGTCAGACTTGTCATGAAGACACCCTTCTGTATTATAAGCTGAGAATTCTAGCTGAAATTCTAGGTGATTCAAGCCGAGAAGGCAGGTGACTGAGCTGGACTCCGCTGATGCTGTGTGCCTTGCTTTTCCCACTGCTGATGGAGCTGTGCAAGCTTCTCGGAAAGCAATCTATCCATATTGACTAAATACCCTTTCAAAAATCAATCCGACTTCTCAGAGTCTAGGCTAAGGAGATAATTAAAATGTGGCATTCCCTGTAGCACCACTGATAACAGTGAGAAACTAAAAGCGAAATATGTGTCCAATAATATATTGATAGGATGGAATATTCTACAGTCATTAGAAAATCGGCATTCTCGGGCGCCTGGGTGGCTCAGATGGTTAAGCATCTGCCTTCGGCTCAGGTCATGATCCCAGGGTCCTGGGATCGAGTCCCACATCGGGCTCCTGGCTCAGCGGGGAGACTGCTTCTCCCTCTAACCCTCTCCCTTCTCATGCTGTTTCTCTCTCGCTTGCTCTCTAAAAAATAAATAAAATCTTTAAAAAAAAAAAAAAAAGAAAGAAAATCGGCATTCTCAAAAGAGTAGATCCTCTTCTTTTTTTTTAAAGATTTATTTATTTATTTGTTTGAGAGAGAGAATGAGATAGAGAGAGCATGAGGGGGGGAGGGTCAGAGGGAGAAGCCGACTCCCCGCCGAGCAGGGAGCCCGATGCAGAACTCCATCCCGGGACTCCAGAATCATGACCAGAGCCGAAGGCAGTTGCTTAACCAACTGAGCCACCCAGGCGCCCGAGTAGATCCTCTTCTTAAACAGGTGAAATTGATCTATGTGGAAGTGGGGTGGTTATTGATGGGGAAGGTGAGGGAATCTTCTGGGATGATGGAAGTGTTCTGGATCTTCATCTGGGTGGCGGTTACATAGATGAATATATGTGTAAAAATTCACTGGACTCCATGCTTCCTATTTGTATTCCCTACTGTATGTGATGAGACCTCCATGTAAAAGCATGAATTCTTTTTTTTTTTTTAAGATTTTATTTATTTGAGAGAGAGAGAGCAAGAGAGTGGCAGAGGGAGAAGGAGAAGCAGACTCCCCGCTGAGCAGGGATGCAGGGCGGGGCTGGATGCAGGGCTAGATCCCAGGACCCTGAGATCATGCCCTGAGCTAAAGGCAGATGCTTAATCGACTGAGCCACCCAGGTGACCCAAAAGCATGAATTCTGAAGGCAATGTAGCAACGCCCGCTAGAATGTAAGGTCCTGGAGAGAAGGGGTTTGTCTGCTCCTGTTGGTTGCTGTATGCCCAGAGCCCAGAACACTGCTCAGCAAAGAGCAGACCCTCTGTAAAATCCTACCGAATGATTATAGAAAATGTTTAGGATAAAATGTTAAATGAAAAACAAGTTCCAGGGCGCCTGGGTGGCTCAGTCAGTTAAGCATCTGCCTTCAGCTCAGGTCATGACCCCAGGGTCCTGGGATTGAGTCCTGCATCAGGCTCTCTGCTCAGCAGGGAGTCTGCTTCTCCCTCTCTCTCTGCCCCTCCCCCTGCTTGTACGCGCGCGTGTGCGCGCTCTCTCTCTCAAATAAATAAGTCTTAAAAAAAAAAAAAGGAAAGAAAGAAAAGAAAAACAAGTCCCAAGTTTGCAAAACTTTTCAGCACACTGTAATTACAGTGTTGTAAAAATGACAGACAGGAAAATAATTGGAGGGAAATACAGTGAAACGGTGTTGGTGTTTGTGCGGAATGGCGGGATATGGAAGATGATTTTTTAAAGTTTCCTCGACGAATGTCTCCTTCCCCTTCTGTCTGTTACTCTGCATGGAACATCATTTAGAAATAGCAAATGGTGGAGCGCTAACACTGATTGAGTGCTTATTCTGTGCCAGGCTTCTATGCTTAGAGAAATGTACACTTCACATTTTTAACTCAGTTAATTTTCACAACAACCCTATGAAGTAGGTATTATTTATCCCTATTTTACAGATGGGGAAACTGAGGCACAGAGCAGTTCAAGAACCTTACCAAAGCTACACAGCCCTAAGCAGGCAGACGTGGGAGGGAGGCCCCGCAGAAGTTTCCACTGGTTAAGCCACGACGATGCCACACTGCCCCTGGAAAGCTAATGTCAAAAGCCCAGATTCGAGACCTTTGGGACTATGAGCCCCTGGACAAACGGACCTCTTTGCTCTTCTCTCTCTGTGATCCTGTCTCTCCCAAATAGTCAAACACCTCAAAGGAGTGAAGAGGTGAGCGTGAGCTAGAGAACCAGAAGCAGAAGAGGTGAGCAGAGGGGTAAGCCAAGCCGAGTTCTCCCAGGTGCAGGGGGCGGGGGGGGGAGCGGATGTTCCCATTACCTGACTCCCCATGCCAGAAGCCCAGGGAAGGCCCCTCTTCCAGGCTGGCCCTGCCCCTCGGGGCTGTCTTGAAGCCTGGTCCTGCAGTCCACCAGAAATGTGGCTTCCTGGAAGTTCATACCCCGCCCTCCCCCCACCACGCCCCGTACCAGTCCACTCTGCTCCTGGAAGTTAAGGGAACTGGGCCACAGTGCTTCCTGGCACCTGAACAGGACACCTGTCTGGCTCCACCATCCATTGGAGCGCAGGCTGCTGCTGGCTGACAGATCTGAGTTCCTGCCCAGCAGCTCCCCTGCTGTGTGGCCTGGGGCAAGTTACTTGACCTCTCACCAGCCTCAGTGTCTCTGTATAGGAAATGGAGGGACTAAAGTCCCTGAAGGGATTGAACGCAACGGTATGAGTGATGCTTTTGGCAGCATGGCACTCAAACCAAGGTGGCTGTTGTTATTATTATTATTATCCTGCCGCCCTCCTCCTCTTCAGGGTCATGGAAGGCTTGGAGAGATGGGCTGAAAGGCATTCAGACGTCTTGGCGGCCAGTAGGGAATGCCTTTCTAATCAGCACAAACGTCAGACACCAGTTATTAATACCCTGCCGGCCCCACCAGCTCTTGGATTGAGCATTCCGAAGACGAGGTGCAGAAGTGGGGAGGGTGGATCTGGGGAACAGGTGGCTGAGGTCTGGGGAAGGAGCCTTCTCTCCGTGGGAACAACCCTTCCCGGCCTTGCAGGCAGACTTGGCTGGTCCCCGGGCACCCTCCACCCGTGGTCTAGGGTCTGGGAAGGTGCGAAATTCCTGCCTGAAGCTGAGCTCCAGGCAGTCAGATTCTCAGTCCCCTAAGGGCACAGCACTGTCCTTCCAGGAATCTACGCTCTGAGGGAGCAGGGTCCCCCACTTGGGCCCCCAGAAGAGACAGACCAACTCATGGAACTGTGGAATGGTGACGGTGGACGGGGCCAAGGGCACCTCCAATCTCCCTGACTGGCTTAGAGCTCAGCATCTCGGACAGAGCTGGGTGACAGGGGACATCTACATCCTCAGCTGTTCCCTGAGAATAATAATAATTTTCAACCCTTTCACGTAATAGAAACATTTTCTCTTAGCTGTTGAAAGAATGAATGAAATGATTCATGTCATCACAGGGCTTAGTGTGCAGTAAGTGTCCATCGAAGAGCGGATGTCGGGAGCCCAGTCCCTTCATCTTATACATGACTTCTCATTCCTTCCTGCGTGAGTGGTGGCACACCTCAGGGAAAAAAGATCTTTCAGGAATTTCCCGTTCCCCCACCTGAGCTAACAATATATCAATGAAGCCTTCTTTGTTTTCTTATACTGATTTTTGAAAAATTAATAACCTTTTTTTAGAGCAGTTTTATGTTCACAGCAAAACTGAGCGGATGGTACAGACAGTCCCTATAAATCCTGTTTCCCCCACTCCCAGCATCCCCCACCATCAGCATGATGCCCCAGTGTGGTACATTTGTTACAATCAATGAACTGGCATTGACACGTCATTATTACCAAAGCCCATAGCTTACATTAGAGTTCACTCTGGGTGTGTATGAGTTTTGACAAATGTATATAACATGTATCTTACTGTTACAGTATCATATAGAATATTTTCACTGTCCTAAAAATTCCCTGTACTTCATCTACTAATCTCTCCCTCTCCCCAAACCCCAGACAACCGCTGAACTTTTTTCTCCAGACTGCCTTTTTCAGAATGTCATACGGTTGGAATCATACAGTATATAGTGTTTTCAGATTTGCTTCTTTCACTTAGTAATATGTCTTTAGATTTTTTCCATGTCTTTCTGTGGCTTGATAGCTCACTCCTTCTCGCTCTCTTTTTGTGCTGGATGACATTCCACTGTATGGCTGTACCATAGTTTATTTATCCATTCACTTACTGAAGGACATCTTGGTTGCTTCCAAGTTTTGGCTATTATGAGTAAAGCTACTATAAACATTGGTATGCAGGTTTTTGTGTGGACGTAAGTTTTTAACTCATTTGGGTAAATACCAAAGAGCATGATGGCTGTATCTTATGGTAAGAGTATGTTTAGTTTTGTAACAAATTGCCAGACTGGGGCGCCTGGGTGGCTCAGATGGTTAAGCGTCTGCCTTCGGCTCAGGTCATGATCTCAGGGTCCTGGGATCGAGTCCCGCATCGGGCTCCCTGCTCCTTGGGAGCCTGCTTCTCCCTCTGCCTCTCTGTCTCTAATGAATAAATAAATAAAATCTTAAAAAAAAAAAAAAAAAGAAATTGCCGGACTGTATTCCAAAGTGGCCATGCTGTTTTTACCTTCCCACTGGAATGAATGAAAGTTCCTGTTGTTCCAAATCCTTTGCCAGCATTTGGTGTTGTCAGTGTTTGGAATTTGGGTCATTCTGATGGGTGTGTCGTGGTATCTCATTTTTGTTTTAATTTGCAAGTCCCTGATGGCATATGAGGTTGAGCATCTTTTCACAGGCTTATTTACCATTTGGATATCTTCTTTGGTGAGCTCTTCAGATCTTTTGTCCATGTTTTAATTGAGCTGTTCATTTTCTTATTGTTGACTTTTAAGAGTTCTTTGTAGATGTTGGATCACAGTTCTTTTTTTTTTTCCCACAGTTCTTTATCAAATATGTCCTTTGTAAATATTTCATCCCATCTGTGACTTGTTTTCTTATTCTCCTGATTAATTTTTATTAATGATTCCATTTTTTTCTCGTGATTAAAAAAAGTTTTCTTATAAACATGCATTACATGAATAGCATATGGCTTGGTTTTCCCAGTGCCTTCGTCTATGAGGGACCCCACTTTTGGCAGCTGTACCAGGCAGTGTAGCATCCTGCATGTTCGCTATTGTGGCCCAGGGAGGGAGTGTAACTTGCTTGAGATTGCACAGCATGTTCACTAGGATGATATATGCATCTCACGTGCTTAGCCTTCAGAGTAACTAGAGAACCGTCTTATTTGGTCTGTGTGAGATGCCTGGAATGCCACTTCTTTTTTCTTGACTTTAAAAAAAGTTAGATAAATAGTCATGTGACAACAGCAGGTATTTTTCAAAAAGGAAAACAATTAAAAAGCCACCCACAATCATGCCACTCAATAAATCAACTGTTTCACTTTTCTGAACATGTTGTCTATCTAGCAAATTTGGGACGAGGTGTGCACCTGATCTGTCATAGTGATCATCTTGGTTGCTTTTTAATTTTACCTTTTCCAGGTTTTAGTTTTCCTTCTTTTTTTTTTTTAAAGATTTTATTTATTTATTTGAGAGAGAGACTGAGAGAGAAAGAGCATGAGAGGGGGGAGGGTCGGGAGGGTCAGAGGGAGAAGCAGACTCCCTGCCGAGCAGGGAGCCCGATGCGGGACTCGATCCAGGGACTCCAGGATCATGACCTGAGCCGAAGGCAGTCGCTTAACCAACTGAGCCACCTAGGCGGCCCAGGTTTTAGTTTTCAAAATGATATTTTAGAATGGCTGCTTAATATTCTATTTGTTCCTTAAACATGCCAAGCTCATTGCTGCTCTGTCTGGAATGGGCTTCCGCCTGGTTGCCACGCGGCTGGCTCCTCCAACATCATTCGGGTCATCTCCTCAGGAGGCCTTTCTTGAATATCTTATTGAAAACAGCCCCCCAGGGACACCTGGGTGGCTCAGTCGTTAAGCGTCTGCCTTCAGCTCAGGTCATGATCTCAGGGTCCTGGGATCGAGCCCCACATCAGGCTCTTTGCTCAGCGGGAAGTCTGCTTCTTCCTCTGCCCCTCCCCCTGCTCTCTCTCTCTCTCTCTCTGACAAATAAATAAATAAAATCTTAAAAAAAAAAAAAGAAAAAAAGCAGCCCCCCTGATTACAAGTATCTCTCCATCCCATTGTCTTATTTTCTTTTTTTGGTGGCATTTATTACCATCAGTAACTATCTTTATTTTTGTGTCTGTCTTCCCCCCACAGAGAACATAAGCTCTGTGAGAACAGGGAAATTTTCGATCTTCATTGCTCTTTATCTCCAGGCCTACAACAGTGCCTGGCACATAGTAGATAAAGAAATATTTATTTATTTTTTATTTTTTAAGATTTTATTTATTTTTTTGACAGAGAGAGACACAGTGAGAGAGAGAACACAAGCAGGGGGAGTGGCAGAGGGAGAAGTAGGCCCCTAAATAAATATTTCCCTAAATAAATATTTCTTGGGACGCCTGGGTGGCTCAGTTGTTAAGCATCTGCCTTCAGCTCAGGTCATGACCCCAGGGTCCTGGGATCGAGCCCCGCATCGGGCTCCCTGCTCCGCGGGAAGCCTGCTTCTCCCTCTCCCCCTCTCCCTGCTTGTGTTCCCTCTCTTGCTGTGTCTCTCTCTGTTAAATAAAATATATATTTTTTTAAAATAAATATTTATTTAATTGACTTAAGAACTCAGAAGACCATGGTTTTCCAAGTGGGTCATTGACTCTCCAATTTTTTTAAGTTATTAGTCAGCTTATTAGGTGATCTCGGGAATCAGCGTATCGAGGGGTTTGAGAGGAGGGTTTGGGGTTCCTCTCTCACCTCTGTCATTTGCTAACTTTGTGGTGTTGGCCAGTATGTTTAACTTCTCGGAATCTAGGTTTCCTTACTTGTAATGAGGGTAATATTAGTGCCTACCTCCTAGGGTTATGGCGAGGACTGAATAAAAAGAATGCATGGGAAGTGCTTAGCACAACGCACAGGAAATACAGAGCGAGTAACACTGGCCACCCACCACCCGCACCCTAAGTACTCCCAGGCATTGTCTCGTATAGTCCTCAAAACTGCCCTGGTTACAACCATACTTATTTTGTGAAAATTCACTGAGTTGCACATTTATTTGTATACTTTTCTGTACTTGGATTATATTCAATAAAACGTTTGCTTAACAACAACAAAAAGCCTATGAGGTAGGAGCTGTTATTCTCCCCATCTTACAGATGAGGAGACTGAGGGTCCGAGAGGTGAGTCATTGGCTCAAGCCCACAAGAGAGTAAATGGTAAGGCTGAGGTTCCGGTGCCCATGCTCTCGAGCCCAGCTCTTAATGCCCCACTTGCCACCTGTCCTATTTGAACACTCAGTCCGCAGTAGCTTTTATTGTTAACGTTTCACATTTTTGTTGTTTAAAATTTTTCTTCTATTTTAAATAATGCTTCAGAGTATATCTTTGGGCATTTGTAGCTTCTCTCTGCTTTTGAATTATTTCCCTTAGATAAAATCCCAAGGATAGAATTAACTGTGGGCGGGGCGCCTGGGTGGCTCAGTCGGTTAAGCGACTGCCTTCGGCTCAGGTCATGATCCTGGAGTCCCGGGATCGAGTCCCGCATCGGGCTCCCTGCTCAGCGGGGAGCCTGCTTCTCCCTCTGACCCTCCCCCCTCTCATGTGCTCTCTCTCATTCTCGCTCTCTCAAATAAATAAATAAAATCTTAAAAAAAAAAAAAAAAGAATTAACTGTGGGAAATGCCCAGAGAGCTGAAGTGACTTGCTCAAGGTCACATAGAAGTTGTGGTGCTTCGGGCGCCTGGGTGGCTCAGTTGGTTAAGCGACTGCCTTCGGCTCAGGTCACGATCCCAGGGTCCTGGGATCGAGTCCCACATCAGGCTCCTTGCTCGGCGGGGAGCCTGCTTCTCCCTCTGACCCTCTCCTCTCTCATGCTGTTTCTCTCTCTCGCTTGCTCTCTAATAAAAAAAAAAAAGAAGAAGTGGTGCTTGGAGTCGGGCCATCATGCACAGTTGTATAGGTTGGTCACTTCACAAGGGACTTGATCCAGGGGTAAGTGGGCTTCCCAGAGGAGGTCCAGTGGGAGCTAAACCTTCGGCAGGGTTTGAGTGGGCAGAGGTGAAAGGGCATTCCAAGTAGAGGCACACAGGAGGGAAGAATGAGGAGAGTGTGATGGGGAAATCAGTCTCAAAAGAGCAGAGAACCAGAAAAAGGGGGATATGAGGAAATAGGTAGGGCTGGATCGTTCATTCATTCCATAAATATTTGCTAGGCTTCTACTGTATGCCGGGAGCTGTGGATACAGCAGTGAACAAGCCCATCCAATCCCTGCACTTGTGGAACAGGTACTTTATTGGGTGGAAGTGGTGACAGACAATTGACAAAGAAATTGAGTCAAACAATTACAGATTTTGAGAAATATTAGGAAAGAGTAGGTGCTGAGTCCAGGAATAATGGGATGGGGACCTATTTAAATAGAGTATTAAGGAAGGACTCTTTGGAGAGGTAACATCTTAGTTGAGAAGGGGGAGACTATCCTAGGCAGGGCACAGGGCCCGTGCAAAGGCCCTGAGGTGGGTGCTACAGAGAGGACATTCAAAGCCAGGCACAAGAAGGTCTTGAGGAGTTGTAACTTCAGAAGTCATTTCAGACAGTCTTGAGCAAAGGACTCTTCTCTCCATCCCAGGCTGATCTTTCTTCTGAGTTCAGTTCTCTGTCTGCTGGTTGACCCCACAGAACAGTCACCTCAAACTCATGTGTCTTCCCCAATCTTTTTTTTTTTTTTAAGATCTTATTTATTTATTTGACACAGAGAGAGATAGCGAGAGCAGGAACACAAGCAGGGGAGTGGGAGAGGGAGAAGCAGACTCCCGCTGAGCAGGGAGCCCGATGCGGGCCTCGATCCCAGGGCCCTGGGACCATGACCTGAGCCGAAGGCAGACGCTTAACGACTGAGCCACCCAGGCGCCCCAGTAAATAAAATCTTTAAGAAAAACAGCCAAACTATGGAAAGAGCCCAGATGTCCATCAACAGGTGAATGGAGAAAGAAGTTGTGGTATACACACACACACATACACACACACAATGGAGTACTACTCAACCATCAAAAAAGTGAAATCTTGCCATTTGCAACGACATGGATGGAACTAGAGGGTATTATGCTGAGCGAAATAAGTCAACCAGAGAAAGACAATTATCATATGATCTCACTGATATGTGGAATTTAAGAAACAAAACGGAGGATCATAGGGGAAGAGAGGGAAAAATAAAACAAGATGAAATCAGAGAGGGAGACAAACCATAAGAGACTTTTTTTTTTTTGATAGAGAGAGAGAGCGTGCGCACAAGCAGGCGGAGCGGCAGAGGCAGAGGGAGAAGCAGGCTCCCCGCCGAGCAGAGAGCTCAATGCAAGCTCGATCCCAGGACCCTGGGATCATGACCTGAGCCGAAGGCAGACTCTTAACTAACTGAGCCACCCAGGTGCCCCCCATTAGAGACTCTTAATCATAGGAAACAAACTGAGGGTGGCTGGAGGAGAGGAGGGTGGGGGGCTGGGGTAACTGGGTGATGGACATTAAAGAGGGCATGTGATGTAATGAGCACTGGGTGTTATATAAGACTGATGAATCACCCTCCTCTACCTCTAAAACTAATAATATATTATATGTTAATTAATTGAATTTAAATTAACAAAAAATACATAATTTAAAGCATTTTTAAAAAATTTTATTTATTTATTTGACAGAGAGCAACACAGCGAGAGAGGGAACACAAGCAGGGGGAGTGGCAGAGGGAGAAGCAGGCTTCCTGCAGAGCAGGGAGCCCTATGCGGGGCTCGATCCCAGGACCCTGGGATCACGACCTGAGCCGAAGGCAGACGCTTAACGACTGAGCCACCCAGGCGCCCCCCAAAAATACATAATTAGAAAAAAACCCCAAAAAACCCTGTGTGCCCAACCACTAGATGATCCTGCCTCATAGCCCATCTGGCTAAAGTAGAGAGAATCAACATGTTTCATTTCCCAGATAACAGAAGGCCCAGAGGTGGGGGTGCCTGGGTGGCTCATTGGTTGGGTGTCTGACTCTTGGTTTCAGCTCAGATCATGATCTCAGGGTTGTGGGATCAAGCCCCACGTTGTTGGGCTCCATGCTTAGTGGGGAGTCTGCTTGAGATTCTCTTTCTCCCTCTGCCCTTCCCACCCTCCCTCTCACTCTCTCTAAAATAGAGATAAATCTTAAAAAAAGAGAGAGAGAAAGAAAGAAGAAAAAGAAAGAGAAAGAAAGAAAGCAAGAAAGAAAGCAAGAAGAAAGAAAGAAAGAAAGAAAGAAAGAAAGAAAGAAAGAAAGAAAGAAAGAAAGAAAGAAAGAAAGAAAGAAAAGAAAGAAAAAAGAAAGAAAAGGCGGCCCAGGGGTGAGAGATTTTCCGAATCCTGTAATGGACTGGACACTAAGCCGCAGACCGGTATCTGCCCCAGCAGAGCAAAATGGGTGGTCTAAGACCTCAGGGTGGCCTAGACCTTCCTCCCTGGGCTGGAACGCCTCCCCAGAGCAACAGAGCCATAAACACATGTGGCTCTTTTAACAGGACGCTGAGCCTGAGTCATGGAGTATTTATAGATGGGCCTCCACTCTTCCCCTCAGCTCTGCCAGGATTTATCAGGTTCACTTGGGGCTCGGAGGGTGACAACCTGTTTATCATCCAAGGTGCCCAAGCAGGCTGTTGGGACATCCTCCGAGAATGAGGTCTGGTGACCTGCCCCTATTTAGACCTGACCTGACCCCCACACACCAGACTGAGGTATTTCTCTCTACCTCAGCTCTTCCACCTTCTCCCAAATACCCCCCCCACCCCCAACCCCACCACAACCACACCCACACCCAGCGAACTTGTGGTGTCGGGGTAAACTGGGACAAAACCGCTGCTTCTCTCAGGAAGACCTCTTGGATTGATTGGGAAGGTTAAAAATTTTCCCTAACCGTAGAGTAGTGATATTCTTGGGGAGTGAAAGCTTGCATTGGTCAGATAATTGAATTAATCATAATAATGTTGACTGAGGACCTTCTCTGTATAGATACCATGCTAAGAATTTTAACATTACTTTTTATTTTTTAATTTTTTAACATTACCTTTTAAAAATCCTTACAATAATTTTATAAGTTGGGTATTACTTTAATATCATATTTATAAATGAGGCAGTTGAGGCTCAGAGAGGTCAAGTAACTTGCTCAAGACCACCAAGTAGCAGATCCAGGCTCAAAGTCTAGGTGTCTCTTGGTTCCAGAGCCAAAGCTGTGGGTGACCTTGGGCAAATTGCTTCCCCTCTGAGCCTCAGGTTTCTTTATCTGTAAAATGGAGATACTAATACTTACCTCTCACAGTGGTAAGGCGTAAAACTGGTACATAGTAGGCTCCCAACCCCTGGCTGTTGTCTCCCATCCCCTACCCCCAACAATCAGTAAATTACCTTGTTCTAAGCTGCTTAGGACAATTAGGCAGGTGGCATTGGACTCAAACTTCAGGGACTTGAATCCAGGACCCAGGCTGCTCCAGTCACCACTGCCCCACTGCTCCAACCTTGTTTCTTCCCAAGAGTAGGGGCAGAGGAGGGGGCAGAAGGGGCAACCGGGGGCGGGGGGAGGGGCAGCTGCGCACAGACGCGGGGCACTCACCACACTCTCACACGTGGGATCTGTTTGGGTGGGACCCGCCTCTAGGCTGCTGGCACCTGGAGCTGGAGGTATCGGCCCTGAGTTAACAGAGAGGCCCCTGGGGCCAGAATTAGTGGTGGAGCCTGGACCCCAGATGGGTGGCGTGGCTGCAGCCACAGGGCAGAACCTGCTTTTGTAATTCCTCATAGGTGACCCCTGCAAAGACCTGTGGGCTAGGGTTCTGAGTCTTTGCTGAAGGCAGCCTGCTCATCTCGGCTGTCTTGGGCCCCTCCCTCCTCAGCCCAGTGCACAGCCTTTAACTCCAGCTTTAGACAGATCTGGGTTCAAGGCCTGGCTATTCCATTTACTACCTGCATGACCTTCGGCAAGGTACTAAGCCTTGGCATCCTAATCTAGAAATGGAGATAGTCATACATACTTCATAGGGTTGTGATGATTAAATGGGGTCTCCTCCTTTCTTCCCCTCCCCCACCTTAAGATAAACTGCACTGCAGCCCCAGCCAACATCCTCACTACCACCTCCTTACAGGCGCTGAGCCACAACCACCCACCACTACTCGGGCCCCTTGGGCAGGGCTGGTTCTCCTGTCCTCCCCCTGGCCAGCAGGGGCCCTTAAATGCCCTCTCCCAGGCCTTGATCTGGCTGGTCCAGGGGTTCCAGGTTGTCCACCTCTTAGAGTGCTTCCAGAAACCCTATTCCTAAGTCCCTTCTGGCCCTGCTGGCCAGGGCCCAGTTCTGACAGAGGTAAGGGCCCAGCTCACTCAGCTGCAGCTCAGATTTCCTGCTGGGCCTCCTCAGAGGGCCTCAGTAAGAAGCCCCAGCTCTTTGAGACCTAATCCATAGCAACAGTGACTTTTTATTTATTTATTTTTATTATTTATTTATTTATTTATTTTTAAAGATTTTATTTATTTATGTGACAGAGAGAGACACAGCGAGAGAGGGAACACAAGCAGGGGGAGTGGGAGAGACAGAAGCAGGCTTCCCGCGGAGCAGGGAGCCCGATGTGGGGCTCCATCCCAGGACCCTGGGATCATGACCTGAGCCGAAGTTAGACACTTAATGGCTGAGCCACCAGGGCGCCCCGCAACAGTGACTTTTTAACAGGGGAATTTCTTTCCAGCCACTTTCTATGCCTGTACAACATTTCTCATATGTAAGTTCATTTACATAAACATATATATAATGTTAACAGAATAGAATCAGAGTACGTATAAATGGCATCTGTTTTTCTGCTTGTAGCTAAACAATATATTGCTGACATCTTTTCATACGGGTATTCAATATGGAAAGTTCAATGTCATTTTTTATTTTTATTTATTTATTTATTTTTAAAGATTTTATTTATTTATTTGACAGAGAGAGAGAGACAGTGAGAGGGAACACAAGCAGGGGAAGTGGGAAAGAGAGAAGCAGGCTTCGCGCCGAGCAGGGAGCCTGATGCGGGGCTCGATCTCAGGACCCTGGGACCATGACCTGAGCTGAAGGCAGTCGCTTAACCGACTGAGCCACCCAGGCGCCCCCAATGTCATTTTTTAAACTGGAGGAATGCTTACATATGTATACATAAGATATGCTTTTTTTGTTTTGTTTTGTTTTGTTTTTTAGAGGGGGGGCGGGGCAGAGGGAGAGGGAGAGAGAATCTTAAGCAGGCTCCATGCCCAGCATGGAGCCCAACGCGGGGCTGGATTCCACAACCCTGAGATCATGACCTGAGCCAAAATCAAGAGCCTGACACTTAATCGACTGAGTCACCCAGGTGCCCCTGCTTTGTTTTATTTTTAAACAAACTTTTCCTTTAATATGCATTCAGAAAAGGGCACAGTCCACAAAGGTACAGTTCAAAGCACCCTCACAAAGGGAGTGTGCTTGAATAACCCACAGGCAGATCAAGAAACAGACCTTGACCAGAATGCCCAGAACCTGGCTTATGCCCCATCTAGGCCACCAACACCCCCCCCAACCCCCCGCCAGACTGAGCAACAGCTTAGATTAATTTGGGCTTTTTGGAACTTTATAAAGCCAGAATCAGGCTGTATGTGCTCTTTTGCTCAACAGTCTTTAAGTTTCCTCTATATCGTTGTTCAGTGTTGCTGCTGTGCGGTATTCATTATATGACCGGACAAAAATTTATTTGTTCCATTGATGGTCATCGGGTTGTTTCCAAAGTTTTGCTACTATAAGCCAGATTGCAAAAAACATCTTTGTATTTAAACGGATTTATATAGCTGATTATCTATCTCTCTGTCTCTAGCTACAGCTAAATAAATCTTTTGGTTGTTATCTTTCTAGTTTTTGGATAAGATAGATGCCTCAGAATATAACTGCTGAGTCACATGTATACATATTTCACATTTTGATTTTGTAAAACTGTATGCCCGCCCCCAAGGTCAAGGGAAGTGGCAGTGTCCATTGCCTTACATGTCCACCAAACTTGTATATTATTAATCTTTAAGAGTTTTTTGCCAATTTGATAGAGTTAAAATCAGATTTTATTGTGGTTTTAATGAGATTTTAAAAAATTAGTGAGGATAAGCCTCTTGTTTGTTTTTGTTTTAGGGGAGGGGCAATGACACTCATTCTTCCATGAATTGCTTTTTTGTGTCCTTTGCTTGTTTCTAAAACTTTAGTGTATTAGGGGCATTGACACTTGGTGTTTCCATGTGTTTCTACTGTTCCCAACGGTCACTTACTTGTCTTTTAGCTTTGTTTATGGAGCAACTGCCAGTTTAAATATAGTTTGTTTTCCTCCTGCTTACTGTTTATGGTCTGGATGGCCCCGAGGGTGTGTGTGGCAAACCCCAGGTTCGAGCTGGTGGCAGCGGGGGGAGTGGGCCAGGTCGGGTGGGCAGCTGGCCCCCAGGACTGTCTCTCTCAGGGTACAGGCACCAAAACCTCCAGGCCAGCCCTGAGCCCCAGACCTTGAGTTTGCCCTGAGGCTTCCTCCAGTCCCCTTGCAAGTCTTCCCAGCACCGTCTGGACCCCACTGTCAGGGGAGACTCTCTCCACAAGCCCAGGGACCAGGCAGGGAGCAGGGAGAGTCAGGGCCCATGTTAACTACTATTACTAGGTAGTAGAGGGAGGGAAAGTTCGAGAGCAAGGGCTGAGCAGCCCACCTCTCTGAGTTCAAATTCTGTCTTAGTCTGCTCACGCTGCCCTAACAAAATACCACAGGCTAGGGGGCTTACACAACAGCAATTTGTTTCTCATGGTTCTGGAGGCTGGAAGTCCTAGAAAGAGGTGCGGGCAAGGTGGGCTTCATTCTGAGGCCTCTTCCCTTGGCTTGTAGACAGCTGTTAGCTTGCTGCGTGCTCACAGGGCCTTTCCTCAGGGCGTGTGTGTGAGGAGAGAGATAGGGTGCAGGCTCTCTTGTGTCCCTAAGGGCACTAATCCTCACCTCCCAAAGGCCTCATCTCCAAATGCCGTCACAATGGGGGTTAGCACTTCAATATATGAATTTTGGAGAGACACTGACATTAAGTCCACAACAATGCCCCAAGCCATTTCCTAGACGTATAACCTCAGGCAAGTTACCTAAATCTCTCCGTGACTCAATTTCCTTTTCTATGAAATGGGAACGATAATAGTATCAACTTCGTGAATTAATAAATAAATGAATAGCTATAGAACACTTACAGCAGACCGCGATAGTCAGCCTCCAAGATGGCTCCCAATAATTCTTGCCTCCTGGTATTCATGCCCCTGTGTGGTCCCCTCCCACACACTGTCATGGTTGGTCTACGTGACCAGTAGAATATAGTGGAAATGATAGTGTGTGATGTCTGGGGCTAGGTCATAAAAGACTGTTTGCTCTTTTGGATCTCTCTGTCTGGGGGAAGGCAGCCACCATGCTCGGAGGATGCTCAAGCAACCCGTTGGAGAGGTACCTGTGCTAAGGAACTGAGGCTTCGCACCAACTTGCCAACCATGTGAGCCATCTGGGGAGTGGACCCTCTAGCTCCAGGCAAGTCTTAAGATAAACTGCACTGCAGCCCCAGGCAACATCCTCACTACCACCTCCTTACAGGCGCTGAGCCACAACCACCCGGCTTAGCTGCTCTTGAATTCCTGACCCACAGAAACTATTTGAGATAATCAACATTTAGTATTGTTTTAAGCTGCTAAGTTTTGGGAAAATCTGTTCTGCAGCAATAAATAATACACAGACCATGGGGTTATTCATAGTAACTGTTCGGTAAATGCCAGCCCATATTATTCCCCTGACTGTGAAAATATTAGCAACAATGTTTTTCAAGTGTCTGTCATGTGCCAAATATGTGCCACATGCTGGTGAGTGGACTCCTACCTCTGTGCCATCCATTTTCAGCAAGCCATAGAGTGTGGGGGGCACTGAGAATCACCCAGAATCCTAGACTCTTGGGGTTAAAACACTAGAGATATCATTACTTGACCCAACTCTCATTTTACAGTCGAGCAAACTGAGACACAGTTTGTTATGTAATCCACTCAAGGTGACAGAGCTGATATATAGAGGAGCCTGAACTTGAACTCAGATCCACTGGTGCCTGGGCAGCCTCTCTGTAGTTGCTCTGCTCTCAAGGGCCTTATAATTAGGGACGATTGCATCTCACAGTGTATAAAGCACTTTCAATACTTTATTTTGGGATCATCAGTGCAGAGCCCCCTGCAGACCCTCTAGGTGTCCCTATCCCCTGGGGCAGCCCATTTCTCTAAAGGCCATCCACACCCCAGAGACCTCATAGCTGCCCACAGTGGTGGTCTGGACCCGAGGCCAGTGGAAGAGGTGTGTGGGGCTCCCGGCCCTGAGTGGTGAGAGCCCAGAACACTCTGCCAGGCCCAGTGGGCTTTGCCCTGGCACCTGGGCACTGCATCACACCCCAGACCCCATTGACCTGCTTCTGCCAACTGTTCTGTCTTTAGCCTCTGGATGAAGGACCTATCAGTTTGATCCTGTGATTTGGGATGATTCTTTGTTGAGGATGACACTGAAGCATGTGACAGAGATCTCAAGCTGTAAGAAAAACAGTCTTTGTCCTCCCCCCATCCTCTTCTGAGGGTGCTCAGGCACCACAGAGCCTCGCGGGGAAATCCACAGGAAGAGGCAGGGCAGCCCCACCCTCCTGGGAAGGTCATGGGGGCCAGGGTGAGAACAACACACACGTGGAGGGGATCCGATCCACGATGTACCAAGGAAACATTTAAGCAAGCCCCAAGCTATGCGGAAATGAAAGGGGAGATGGAGGGTGGTTTCCACTCCAGCATCACTGCCCCCAGGCCTGCGTCAGCCAGTCATCCATCCCTGGAAGAGCTCCTCTGAGAACCCAGCCACTGGGGACGTGGAGGGACCCTCGGGGAGCATTTCTTAATGGTTGCTCCAGCTGGCAAACAAGAAACCGAAGGTGGGGGTGGCTGGCTGGGCATCACATTGCTAGTCTCTGGCAAAGTTTTCTCCAACCAACAGGCCTCAAAATCTCAGGTTTCCAAAAAGTCCCTCTCTGGTGACAATCAAAAACAGGATAGAATGTGGAGTTAAATCGGCCACTTTCAGCTCTGTCTACACTAGCCGTGGGACTTGTGGCAACTCCATATGGCAATCCGTGTGTCAGTTTTCCTCATCTGTAAAATGGGGATAAGTATAACCTACTGATGGTTGTTGTGAGGACTGAATGAAATAGTGCCATGAAGCTCTTAGTAGAGGCCCAGCCACTTGCAAGCAATCAATCAAAAATAATAGTGCTATAATTATTATTATCTTTCATCTCTCCTTTTCCTCGCCAGGCTCAGCCCATTGCCCCCACCGCCTTGCCTAGCCCCTACCCAGCTGGGACCCCCTTGGGCATTAAGCTCCTCCCGTGAGTAGCAGACTTTGGGGGCAGTCCCAAATGAGGTCTGTCTCTCAGCTGGGTGATATTCTGCAAGTCACTTGATTTCTCCGAACTTCAGTTCCTGATACATCTAAATGAGAATCATAACACCACGAATCATTCTCTGACAAATCAATGGCACAGAAGAATGGGAGGGAAGGCAATTACTATAGATTAAAAGTGATCAATGAGATAAATTCACCAAAATGCCATGTATAAGACCTTATTTGGATCTCATTTGGACAAACAAACTGTAAAAAGACATTTGAGGTCATCTGCATCCCCTGAAAATGGTTTGGAAACTAGGTAATATTAAGAAATTCTTGTTATTTTTGTTAGATATGATAATGGCATTGTGATTATGTAAAAAAAAAATCCTTATCAGTTAGAAATGCTTACTGAAGTATTTATGGATGAAATTACTTGATGTCTAAGATTTGCTTTAAGTTATTTCAGACAAGGGGCGCCTGGGGGGCTCAGTCAGTTGTGTCTGCCTTCAACTCAGGTCATGATCTGGGATTGAGCCCCACGTTGGGCTCCCTGCTCAGAGGGGAGTCTGCTTCTCTCTCTCTCTCTCTCTCTGCCATTTCCCCTGCTTGTGCTCCCTGGTTCTCTGTATCTCTCTGTCAAATAAATAAGTAAAATGTTTAAAAAAATATTTCAGACAAAAGAAGTGTGTGAGGGTGTAGATGAAGTAAGATTGGGGAACTGTTGGTAACAGTTGAAGCTCGGTTTGGTTACATGAGTTCATTATACTATTCTCTCTACTTCTGGGTGTTTGAAATTTTCGTTAATAAAGAGTAAAAATTTAAAAAAATTTTAAAAACCCAGTAAATATTGGGGCACCTGGGTGGCTCAGTCGATTAAGCGTCTGCCTTCAGCTCAGGTCATGATCCCAGGGTCCTGGGATTGAGCCCCACGTTGGGCTCCCTGCTCAGAGGGAGGTTCTCTCTCTTCCTCTGCCCCTTCCCCTGCTCATGCTCTCTCTCTCTCATTCACTCACTCTCTCTCTCTCAAATAAATAAATTAAAGCTTAAAAATAAATAAATAAGCAAGGAGAAGTGCAAAGAGGGAAGCAGTAAAATGTAGTAGTCAAAAGCTCGGGATCAGATGCACCACTGATACTCCTTGTTTGTCTCTTTATCTGTCAGTCCATAGCTTTCTAGTATGTTCCAGCAACTGGTAATGATACTAGTTTATAACTTCCTGGTTCTGATCCTGGCTCTGCCACTCACTGGCTGGGGTACTTTGCCAAGTGACTTAACCTCTCTGAGCCTCTTTGCTCAGCTGCAAAACAGGGAAAATCATGACCCGTGCCTCACTGAGTTATTTTGAGGACTGAACAGGAGAGGATGGATGGGAAGGGCTTAGCATGATGCCCGGCCTGCAATAAGCACTCAATAAATGCTTCAGCGTGAGGAGCACCAGGTTAGGAGGCAGGCCACCTTGGATGTGAACCCCAGCTCTGCTTTGCTGCTTGGGCTGTGTGACTTTGGCCAGGCCAATTAACTCTCTGAATCTTGTTTCCCCCTGGGAAAAACGGAGATCATAATACCGCCCTCGCAGAGCTGTGGGGAGGATTAAGTGACAAGACATGTTTTGATGCCCAGCATGGCCCACGTGGGAATTCCCCCTTCCTCACCTCTTGACTTTCAGCAGCGCTGGCCTGGCTGAGGCCCAGGCTGGAGCGGATCCCACTGTCCATTTGCGTGGCTTTTGCACCTGGACTGCCAAGTGTGGCTGGACAAAGTCAACACAACCACGTGAATGGCTCCTCGCAAATAGAAAGCTATGGTTATGAAACACCAGTGAAGGGCACAGCCCTTCCAGCCCTCTCTGGGGCCCTTCCTCCTGCACCGGCTGGTCCGCCCACTCATGCTCCCTGTCCCCCTGCTGAGCCTCAGAAGTTGGCCTCAACTCCCTCTCGACTGAGGTCATCAACCTTTCTCTCCACTTCTCAGCACCCGATTCTCACCTCCATCCTCTCCTCTTTCCTGTCCTCCCAACTCAAGACATACAGTGTCCTCCTTTTTGAGGCTGAATCGTTCACTCCATCACCCCCTTTCCAATCTTCCAGTACTTTCTCTCCAATGTGTCAGCCAAAACAAATTCGCTCAGGTACCTTAATCTTTCCCAAGCCTGACAGTGACCCTGTTGCTCCCTCATTCACTAGTCCACTCATTTAAGAAGTATTTGTTGAGTGCTTACTGTGTGCCAGGTAGTGGGGGTACAGAATCAACAGAGACAGTCTTTACCCTCAAAGTCCAAAGGGAGAATCAGACTCACAAACAGATGATGGTAAGATGACAGGTGGGAAGCCAAGATGGACCCATGTTTGACACAGAGATTGACCAGGTGTGCAATGGGCGGGGGGGAACGGGGAGCCCAAGGCGAGCTCTCAGCTTTTTGGTCTGTGCAAAATGGGTGAATGGTAGTGGTGTTCGCTGAGACACGAGGCAAGGAAAATGCAAGGAGGAGCTAGGTGTTGGGGGAAGATGGTGCGTTCTGTTTGGGGGTATGAGGAGTTCGAGGTGCTGTTGGGACATCCCAGGAGAGATCTCCAACAGATCTTCGGCTTAAGGGAGAGAGAGGTAAACTGGAATTAGAGCTGTGAGCATCATTGGCATATAGGAGGTGGAGTCTTGAATGTATACAGAGTGTTCTCTGCTGCAAGTAACAGATAATTACACTATGATGACATTTGTTATCTCAGATCTTAAATAGTCAGGAGGGGGGCAGGTCCAGGGAAACTGGCAGCACAGTGACTGCATCGATGCTACCTGTGCTTTCTACAGTCTCTCCTTGCTATTTTCAGGGAGGGGATGTCTCCCTGAGACTTGTACCCCCTCGGCTGCAAGCTAGCTGCCCCACCCTCTCACAGCCCCATTCAAAGGCAAGAATGAAGCTTTCCTTTTGCACTTCACTTTTTATGAGGGAGGAAATCCTTTATCTTTAGCCCACTTCCATGAACCCTTGGTCTCCTAGGCCATACCTATATCACTTAGGCAAAGGGCAATGGGATTACCATGATAGGTTTAAGCTTCAGTCTTGTGTGGCCTTGGAGAGGTCCACCTGCCTGGAGAACGGTGCTGTCTGATACCTGAACAAAACCGGGGTGTGAGCAAGGAAGAAGGGATGGCCTCTTTTCAACACTCCCCCTCTTCCAACCCTTAGCTGGCCTGGCAGTGTTGACCTGCAGTTCAGTAGAGATAGAAAGAGCTTGGGGGACACTGGGGTGGTTCAGTGGGTTGAGCTTCAGACCCTTGATTTCGGCTTGATCATGATCTCGGTGTTGTGGGATGGAGCCCCACATCTCGCTGGGCTCTGTGCTCAGCGGGGAGTCTGTTCCTCTCTCTCTCCTTCTCCTTCTGCCCCTCGCCCTGCTCACAGGCTCTCTCTCTCTCTAAAAATAAATAAATAAATCTTTATTTAAAAAAAAAAAAAGGAGCTTGGGCTCCTGAGTCAAGCAAGGCTAGGTTCATGTCCTAGAGCATTTCTTGCAAGCTGTGTTACTTCACGTCAGTTATTTTATGCTCTGTACTGGAGTTTCCTCATCTGTGGAATGGGGATAGAACAGTTCTTACGCTGTTGGCTGTTGCGGTGATAAAATGAAGTAACTCGTATGAAGCGCTTAGCACAGTGCCTGGCACTGGGTAAGTGCTCAGCAAAAACTAGCCATTAACATTTTGGTGGGGACCACTCTCTCCTTAAAGTTCCCCAGCCTCATGGGGCACCTGGCTGGCTCAGTTGGAAGAGCGTGCGACTCTTGATCTCGGGGTTGTGAGTTTGAGCCCCACAATGGGTGTAGAGATTACCTAAAAATAAAATCTTAAAAAAAAAAAAAATCCCCCAACCTCTTGTCCTCTGGGCCTGCTCCTCTTTCTGTGACTAGTTCTTGCTCCCATTTCCTCCCCTCACCCCTTACTCACTAGGTCTTGTCTCAGGGCTTTAACCATCATCTCTTCTTCAGGCTGAGGTGATCTAACCTCCTCTCCTACCGCTCTTCTTTCGTGAGACCCTGGACACTCTTGTATGTTCCACAGTCTCTTAGGCTCATCCTTGAGGCCTGCTGTCACTGCTCCCACTCTTGCCCCAGCACCTGACAGTGGCTGGACCCTATAACCTTTTGCATGAGGTTCTACCTTAAAAATAGCCATCAGAACTACTCTAGTGACTTCTACCTGCCAACACAGAAGATGTCCAGAAGAACATAGAGAAACATTTAAATTTGTGCAGAGAGCAGAGGGGAACATCTGGAAAACCTTTAAGTGTCCAGATAGGGCTTCATGGCACCCCATAAGAGCTATTTCTGTCTGCCTCCCTCCCTGGACTGTGAGCTTCTCAGGGCAGGGAAAATGATTCCTCCCTTACCGGTCCCCCTGGTGCCTGACATGTGGTTAGTACCCAGAGAAATGTCCAATGAATGAAAAAGATTCCTGGCTCTGCCACTGGCTTTCTAAGTGACTTTGAATAAGGTCCTTTCCTTCTCTGGACCTCAGGGTCAAAATCTATAAAACAAGGACTATGTCTCAAGGAAGCCCTTTCAACGTTAGAGTGAACTTAGTGGCCAGTGGATGCAGGAGGGATGGGCTAGCTGGGGTGGGGTCTCAAGGTCTCTAGCAATATTCTGTGCTCAGGGATGGGCTCAGAGAGAGGGGTTGCCCTGATCTGCCTTCTTGGGAGCTACTTGGTACTCGGTACTCTAGAGGAGGGGGTTTAGGTCAGTGAGGGATCACGGCCTATTAATCCTGCAAATCCTAGTGGCCCACTCTTGGGTCCCCTTGCTGGCTTACCAGCCTGGTATGGGAGACTAGTTTCTGGAGGAAACTCGGGTACCCTGTCCTCCCCCCCACGCCTGCCCACGAACAGGCTGTTCTTGTTTACGACCCTCCTCCCGGGAGAACAGCAATTGCTCATCCCTACATGTGATTTGAGAGGGCCGGTCTTTCAGGCCTGGAGGAAACTCAAGCCCCAGCCAGCCACTTGGCATCGGAATGTTCAGCTGGTCCCCTCCTGGGGCTCATGTGACCAGGACCCAGCTATAAATATCAGAGGGGCCTCAGACCAAGACAGAATTCGGGCACCAGGAGAAGACAAAGAGGCTGGGTGGGTATTTCGTGACAAAGGCAAGACCCCAGGTCTACGTAGAGCGAGGCAGGTGAAGGAGGCAGCCAGGTGAACCCCCATACCTCCTGACAATATGGATTATAAATCAAGCCTGATCCAGGATGGGAACCCCATGGAGAACCTGGAGAAGCAGCTGATCTGTCCTATCTGCCTGGAGATGTTTACCAAGCCGGTGGTCATCTTGCCTTGTCAGCACAACCTCTGCCGGAAGTGTGCCAATGACATCTTCCAGGTCAGTGCCGGGCAGCGCCGGGTCCTGGGCCCCCAGGTGGCCGCTGAGTATTCCTGCGGTGAAAGCCATTCTCTCTTAGTCCAGGACTTCTAAACCAGGGCTGGCTTTCTCCCGTCCAGAGCGAAGCCCCAGCAGAGGCCTCTGGGCTGAAGGGGGCTCGGCGGCGGCGGCGGCTCTGGCTGCCCCATTCCTCCTCCAGGACGCCTGTTTCCCGTTCCCACCCTGCCCACAGCTCCCCCCCAGCTCCCCCACCGCTGCCCTGAGCCCGCAGTCGACTCTCCAATCAGGAGTCAAATGCCTCAGGCGATAAGTGAGAGAGGCAGGCGGAGAGGAGAGAGAAACCAGACCCCTGGGGCTGGAGCCAGCTCCCTGGTGGCAGGGGGCCCAGAGCTTGAGGAGGAGGAGGGTGGCCAGGAGACACTGGGCAGAAGGGGCATCTTCCCTCTAATATGGGGCTGGAGGGGATCCATCTCTTTAACAAAGGAATGGGAGGAGTGTCCTGGCAGGGAGGCAGGACTCAAGGTTCCCAGAAGCACTTTACAAAATGTTGTCTCACAATTTTATCTTTGAATTAGCAGCCCTCTGAGCTAGGTCTAATGATGCCTGTTGAGTGAATGGGTTGGAGGCTTGGGGTGACAAGGTCATTCAGAGGATAATCGTGACTTGAACCTAGGTCTGCTGACTCTCAAACTTGCTTAGGTGTTTCTCAGGGGCTCCCCGTTATAAGTGGGCTGGCTCTCATCTCAGGATGGGGAGCTCCAGGTCAAATGGTTTGACATGAATGGTTGGGGGAAGCAGGAAGAAGGACAATTGGAGATTGTCCCAGGCCTCACCTCTGCCCTTGCCACCTGCAGGCCGCAAATCCCTTCTGGACCAACCGGGTTGGCTCCGTGTCCATGTCTGGAGGCCGTTTCCGCTGCCCCTCCTGCCGTCACGAGGTGATCATGGATCGTCACGGAGTGTACGGCCTGCAGAGGAATCTGCTGGTGGAGAACATCATTGATATCTACAAGCAGGAGTGCTCCAGGTCAGTCCGCCGGGCTGTCGGGAGCCCCTCCTTCCTCCCCAGTCAGTCTGGGCCTGGCTCTCCCAGGCTCCTTCCCATCTGCCGGGGATCCAGTGGCCTGGCTGCAAGAGCTACACTCCCCAGTCCAGAGAGCCATCTCTCTCTTCCTCCGGCAGAGCAGAGGCTCATCTCTATCCCCCAACACGGGCTCTCGGGGTCACTCAGTGAACGGGAAGAGCCCACACATTAGGTTGCCCTCTTAGGAGAGACTGAGACAGGAACCAGGGGAAGGGCGAGATGTGACAGGGAGAGGGACGCACTGGGGCCAGCTAAGTGGCCGCGACAAGCAGAGAAAAGCGCCCAGAGAGAACACAGCCGGTCTCTCTATAGTGAAGGTAACAGCTGTCATCACGGGCCCTGGGGAAGCTTCCTCCTGCTGACCCACAGCAATCCTGTGGACCAGGCACGAATTTCATCATCCCCATTTCACGGATGAGGAAGCGGAGGCTCAAAGAGGTGACGTCAATTGCCCAAGCTTTCCCAGCGGGGAAGAGAAATGGCCGAGAACAGCCTCAGAGATCTGGCCCCAAGCCTCCCTGTTTGTGAAATAGCAGCTCCGTCCTGGGTAGAATTTGTGGGATCGGAGTTTGTGCAGTGGGGCCTCAACCCGGGGAGAGACATGGCCACCAGGGGGCTCTTTACTAATCTGGACAAGACTTCCAGGCTCCTGCCCTCAGGCCCTTTGGTCCCAAACCGTCACCCAGTGCTGCCTGCAGGCAGTGTCCTGCCCAAGCACAGGGGACAGACCAGTCTTAGGGAGAAAAAGCCCTCACCGGGCGAACCGTTGGCGAGTCCGACTGTCACTAAGGCACGGTGGGAACTTGGGTGAGTCTTCGGCCTTCATTTTCCCTGTCTGCAGAAGAGGATGGTAAGGTTTGTTATTGTGATTCTCAAATGGGGTTTCGATGGGAAATGTTAAACGTGTCAGATATTTATGGAGCACCTCCTGTGTCTCAGCGCCGTACTAAGCATTTTCTGTGCATGACCCTTGTTTAATTCTCACGGTAATCCATTCGGCATTCTTACCCTCATTTTCCAGTGAGGAAATGGAGGCTCAGAGAGGGTCAGAGGTTTGCCCAGGGCTACTCAGCAAGCAGTGAAGCAGGGAGGGAGCCTGTCTAACTACTCCACGGCGAACGTTCCGAACTGGTATTACCTCTGTGTTGCTGGAGTTCAAACTACAAAAGTGCAGATAGAGTGCTGATCATTCTTTTTTTTTTTTAAGATTTTATTTATTTATTTGACAGAGAGAGACACAGCGAGAGAGGGAACACAAGCAGGGGGAGCGGGAGAGGGAGAAGCAGGCTTCCCGCCGAGCAGGGAGCCCAATGCGGGGCTCGATCCCAGGACCCTGGGATCCTGACCTGAGCCGAAGGCGGACGCCCAACGACTGAGCCACCCAGGCGCCCCTGATCATTCTCATAATCATAAAATCAATATGGCCCCTAAGTATGGCAGCCCCCTGCCCTGAAGTGTCGACCTATGAAGAGCATGTTATGTCTGAACCTTTCGGGGCCTTTCCTCATAGTCCAGTGGCAGGGAGAGCTGCCCTTTTTGGAGGGTCTGCTCTGTGCTAGGCTCTGCATACATCCCAGTAGCTCTGGGATAAAGCCAAGGCTCAGAGAGGTGAAATCACTTGCCCAAGGTCACAGAATGAGTGAGTGGCAGAACAGTCTGGATTTGAACCCAGGTGTTGATGCCTGGGCTTGGGAGAATGGGCATCGGGGATGGCAGTGGGCACGGGCACCGGACCCTCAGGATCTTACCTCACCTCTGCAGCTACTGCCATTCCGGAGCTCCCCTCCCCGGGGGGGTAGGGGGGGTGGGGAGGGGGCGGACGGGGGGGGGGGGAAGCGGGAGACCCCTTGCCAGCAGGGGGGGCCCTGGACTCAAAGACGAAAGAAAGATAGGTCTGGAAAGGGACTTATTTAAGAACCTGGGGAGGTAATAATGCCTGGGGGGTGACCAGTTGTGCAAGGCTGTTCAGAGGTGAGGCGTTGACATGGATGGGGACAGTCACCATCTGACATTTGTGAGATGCTTGCTGGGTTAGGGGCTGGGAAAGCAGCAGCAATGTAGACATGGGCTTGGCTCTAAACGAGTGTATAGTCTAGCTGGAGAGGGAGGACTTAGCCCCCAAAAACTGAGCCTCAGATAGGAAGTAATTGATGCCCCGAGAGAAACAAATAACATACCAGAGTCCCTTAGTAGAGAACGCGACCGAGGGAGAAAAGCATTCTAAGAATGTGTGTTTGGGAAGGAAAAAAAAACCTTCTGGACTTTAAGTCAAGGCTTAGGCTGAGCTGTTAGCCATCCCCGGGCTGCCCGGGTTCTGGTCGTGTGACTTGGGGCCCACACATTTCTTCCTTGTCGGAGCCTGGGGCCGCTCTCACGGCGTGCTTACTGATGTATTCTCTCCACCTGCACCGAATCACCGCCTCCTCCCTGCCACACATACACAGCAGGGATGAGAAGAACCGGCCAGTTTCCCTGCTTCGATGGCGGTTACAGTCTGGTGGATTAAATATAGAACTCAGTGAGGCCATGAGTATAAACCGCTTTGCTCAGAGTCCGGCCTGCAGTAACCAAGTGCTACGGGGACTATAATTAGCGCAAGTACACTCTTGCCCCCCTGCCCTGACCTGATGGGTGGCCTTGGGCAAGTCAATTCACCTTTCTGGGGTGCAGTTTCCTCTTCTCAGAAACGTCTCCCGTCCCGACCCTGGGATTCTATAAGCTTTCCCATGTTCGGCACTGGTGGGGCCGAAGGCCAACTCCGTCACTGGCCTTGGAGTCCGAGGATATGAGGACAGCCGTGGTGTCGCTGGCTTTCCTGCTTCTGGGTCTCCAGAAAATGAAAAGGACCGGGGAAGCCAGTCACTGAGGGCTCAGGCCCTAGATCTGGGGTGGCACCCTGGAGCTGGGGAGGAGACAGGGACTCTGGACCGCCCCCCACCCCGGTCTGATTTGCGATTCTTCTCCACTGCAGTCGGCCCCTGCAGAAGGGCAGCCACCCCATGTGCAAGGAGCACGAAGACGAGAAAATCAACATCTACTGCCTCACGTGTGAGATGCCCACGTGCTCCATGTGCAAGGTGTTTGGGGCTCACCAGGCCTGTGAGGTGGCCCCGCTGCAGAGCGTCTTCCAGGGACAGAAGGTACTGGCCAGTGCCGCCTCTACCCCCAGCCTGGGCCTGTGGGGCACGGCCAGATGATTCAGGATGTGGATTTGATCCCTGTCCCTCTGCTGAGCCGGCCTTTCAGGAATAGTCCCTCTGGAGGGACTTCCCAGGCCGCAGGGGGAGGTGGCTGAGCTCATGGGTTATACTTAGAGCCACTTGAGAGCACCTGGGTGTGGCCACAGGGGAGAGAACAGACCCCTGGATCAGGCCACCAGGGTCCTCTCAGGCCACGACTTCTAAATCCCAGGGTGCTTTGGGCCCCAGATACCTCTTCCTGTGCTGATTACCTCTCCTGAGGCAGAAAGTGGCCGAGAACCTTCCCCCGGGGCCCCCAGGCCTGTGGGAGTCCCATCATCCTGCCCATGCAGTAAGCTGTGGCCCCTCTTTCAGTACACTTTTTCCCTGCCTCCCACTCTTCTCTTGATCTCTCTCTTCTAGAACTCTCCAACTCTATTTCTTTCCTGCATCCCTTCTTTCCTAGAAACAAACCCCTCCTCTGACAGTACGTTGCTGTTGTATTTTGCTCATGTCTGCTTTTCTGGGCCTCATTTGTAATATCAGGGATGCAGTCTCTCTCTGCTGTTCTCTGCTCTGGACCTGAGCAGCACCTCAGAAAGAGGCTCTTTCTAGCAGAGAGGGGAAGGAGGGTGCCACTCCCGAGAAGACAGCCCCTGAGACTATTTCTGTTTCTCCTCTCCTGACCCGCCCCCCTCCCCCCCTCCCCTCGCCGCCATCTAGACTGAGCTAAGTAACTGTATCTCCATGTTGGTGGCGGGGAATGACCGTGTGCAGACCATCATCACTCAGCTGGAGGACTCCTGTCGAGTGACCAAGGTGAGGGGGAAAAGAGCTCTGTCTGGGGTCCGAAGCCTCTCAGTGCAGCCTGGTCTCTGGGGTGAAGGCTCACCTGGGGGTTGTAGCTACTGGTTGGGGCCTGGAGGCTGGGGTGTTCAAGCGGGGATGGTGGAGTGCGGACCAACTAATCCATTCATCCACTCATTCACCAAATGCTTCTGGAACACAGCTGTGTGTCAAGCCCCGTCAAAGGCTCTGGGGATGGGGTGGTGACCAAGACAGACCTGATCCCTGACCTCAGGGAGCATCCCAGCAATAATTCTCAGTATTTTTTCAGCACTAGTAGTTTTCAGAGCATTGTCTTCAGTGTGTGGTAGACTAAAGCTTTTCAAACTTTAAAGTGCATTCAGATCACCCTGGGATCCTGTTAAAATTCAAGTTCTGATTCAGTAGGTCTGGAGCGAGGCATAAGGTTCTGCATTTCTTTCTAACAAACTCCCGGGATTTGCCCAGCTTGCCGGTCCAGGGACCACACTGTGAGTAGAAAGACTGTAGAGGCAGAAGGAAACTTTTCTATCTCTGCAAAAGCACCCATGATTTTCCATCTGCACTTGGGGTGGGGCCTGGAGATGAGATTGGGGGGAAAGGATCATCACACTCCCGGCAGATGAAGAGTTGTGTGAAGGACGGTTTCAAAGGAAGGAGGGATGCATAGTTACTACTCATGAGATGCCACCCGTCTGATGAGATACTATTATTATGCCTATTCTATAGGTAAGGAAACTGAGACGTAGCATCTCTGTTGGAGAGAAGGGGCCTCAACAAGGAAGCCAGTGGAGGAGGGGCTGTTTTTCCACCCCTGCTAGGACCAACTGAGGCAGAGCTTCCTGAATCCAGTCTTGATCCTAAAATGGGGGCCGGGGGGAGGGACAGAGTGACTTGGGAGCACACAGAGGGCCCAGAATCGATCATCCCATCTGACCCTGGAGTCTCTAACTTTGAGGAAGGGGCTAGCTTTCTCCATGACACCAGCCTCCAAACGTTACTGGTCTGCTAAGTGGCTATGAGACCCCGGCAAGTGTTTTCTTTTTGCTAAGCCTTCATCTTGTCTTCTGTAAAATGGAGGTGTAGTAAGATCGCTTCCAGCTTCAGACCTGTGATTCCTAGCACACCCGGGGATATAGGGAGGAGGACCCCACTGGGTGTGACTCTGATTTCTGTCCCCAGGAGAACAGTCACCAGGTGAAGGAAGAGCTGAGCCAGAAGTTTGATGTACTGTATGCCATTTTGGACGAGAAGAAGAGTGAGATGCTGCAGCGGATCACGCAAGAGCAGGAGGAGAAGCTCAGCTTCATCGAGGCCCTCATCCTGCAGTACCGGGAACAACTGGACAAGTCCACTAAGCTGGTGGAGACGGCCATCCAGTCCCTGGACGAGCCTGGCGGGGCCATCTTCCTCATGGTGAGCAGGATGAGGAGGCTGTGGGTGGTCACTTCAACTCACCGGCTCTGACTAAAGTGCAAGTTATGCTCCATCGCTGGTCACCCATGTGCCCCTGGGCAAGCCATTTAAAGCTCTATGCCTCAGTGTCCTCATCTGTAAAATGGGCATGCAATGATTCCTCCCTTCTTTCCTCTTAACTCATTTTGTGAGGATCAAATAAGAGATGTTTGTGAAATGGCATTGTAAGGTGCAAAATACAGTGTCCACACAGAGACTATTCACTGAGCACATTCTGTAGGTCAGCCACAGAGGCAGAGACAACAGAGATGAATGAGACACAGCCCTGCCCTAGAAAAGCTTGTTGGGGCGGGGAGCGGGGGGTGGGTACATAAAAGGATCAACGATAAGATTTCACAGCTCAATAAAAATTTCCTAAGCATATACTGTGGACCAGGCTTTGGGCTAGACCCTGGGTATAAAAAGGTGATTAGGGTATGATTCTCATCTTGGAGATTTGGGGGTTTAAGAGTGTTTAGAATGATACCCGGAAAATCCAAGCATCCTGCCATGACAATGGAAGGGTCCTAGAGTGATGCCCCAAACCCGTGCAGTCCATGAATAGAAGGAAAAGACCCAAGTGCTGTTCAACTCGGCAGGGAGCAAGTCCCAACGAGGCTAGGGAATGGCACCAAGGGCCCATCTGTGGCACCATCACTGGTTTTGCTGATTTCTTGGGGCCACTTCTTCTGCACTGCTAACCCTTTGCTCTCTCTCTTTCTCCCCACAGAGTGCTAAGCAACTCATCAAAAGGTCAGTGTCTCTCCAGGACTATGATCCAAGGCCCCAGCTCCCACCAGGGCCTCTGATCTCTGTCCAGTGGGCCTCCCCCTTTGCATTAGGTTGGCTGGGAGGGTCTTAGCCCAGGCTAGCTTTCCTGGCCTTTGCATCCCCTGCCTTCTTGGCCCCCCCATTCTGCTTGTGACTGGAGAGACAATACCCCACCCTCCAGGGGAGCATCTAGGTGCAAGGCATGGGTGTGGGCACACATACGTGCACTGATGTGAATTGGACCTAAGACACCCCCTTCTTTCACTGAGGCCCAGAAATCTCATCCTGTCCCCCTCTTTCTCTCTTTCTCCCCCACAGCATTGTGGAAGCTTCCAAGGGTTGCCAGCTGGGGAAGACAGAACAGGGCTTTGAAAACATGGACTACTTTACTTTGGACTTAGAGCACATAGCAGACGCCCTGAGGGCCATCGACTTTGGGACAGGTAAAGGAGGAGGTGGTGGTGGCATATGTCTGTTTCCCTGCCTCAGCCCTGGCAGTCTGCTTCCCTGCCGCCGAGCCCCACCTGGAGGCAGGTACACTAGCAAACAGCCAAACTCATGCATGAGCCCAGAGCCCGCACAGTACCTGGCACATAATTGTTGCTCAGTAAATTATGTATGGATCCACTGCAGGGAGGCACGGGGCAACAGAGCATATGGCAACTGGAGTCAGGCAGATTGAGTTCAAATATTGGCTCTACCACTTGTTATCTGTGTGACCCTTGGTGAGCCCCTCTCCCTCTCTGAGCTGCATTTTCTTTTTCTTTTGTAATTTTTATTTATTTTAAGTAATCTCTACACCCGACATGGGGCTCGAACTCATGACTCTGAGATCGAGAGTCGCATGCTCCTCTTCCTGAGTCAGCCAGGCGCCCCTGCACTGCATTTTCTACCTTTAAAAATTAGAGGTGGTCCTGGGGCGCCTGGGTGGCTCAGTTGGTTAAGCGACTGCCTTCAGCTCAGGTCATGATCCTGGAGTCCCGGGATCGAGTCCCGCATCGGGCTCCCTGCTCGGCAGGGAGTCTGCTTCTCCCTCTGACCCTCCTCCCTCTCATGCTCTCTGTCTCTCATTCTCTCGCTCTCAAATAAATAAATAAAATCTTTAAAAAAAAAATTAGAGGTGGTCCTATTAATAATGACCACATCATGGTGCTCTGGCAACAAGTAAGAGAGCGATGCAGAGGAGTTAGTCAGGTACTAGACAACAACTAGCTATTGCCTCAGGCTGGTCTTAGCTTCAGCTTCTGAATGATGCCATCTCTGATACTCGGGCGCCTTAATTTACCTGTATCATGTCCTCATTTCTGTTTGTAATTACTCTATCATAGAGTACCTATAATAATTATCACAACACAACCGTAACAATAATAAGGGAAAAGTAATAAGGGGAAATGAGGAAACCAGATGAAGAGCAAAGATTTAATAATTTGCTCAAGGGCACATGGTTGCAAGGTAGCTATTTAGCAACAGAGAAAGAGCAAATCCAATTTTGCTAAGTGTTGTATTGCTTTGAGAGGAGATGCTCCGAGGACCAGCTGAGAAAGACGAACTGGCACGTCTTGTGTTGTGTCCCACAAGCTTTCAGAATCTGGTGTTGAAGCTATGCTCAGAGCTCCAAAATACCCCACTCGTTATATTCTGTCATTTAACTTCATGAGGTAGTTTCTATCGTCGCTTCCATTTTGTAGTTACGGAAGTAAAGCCAAGAGAGGGTCAGTAATTTGCTGGAGGCCACACAGCTAGTAAGTTGCCCACGCGGACTCCACCAAGGGCCATCCGGCTCCCAAGACCCTGGGGAGGATTCCATGAGACAATGCGTGTAAAACATTTGGTGCGCGCACACACACACACACACGCAGACACACACACAAAAGATGCTTGGCACAACACTTGGCACATAGTAAGTGCTCAGCAGATGCTGCTAAGAGCAGTTAATTGTGATAATAAACAACAACAACAAAAAGCCCTGGGTTATGCACAGGTCCCAGCTATGTAGCTGGAAATTGGGCTGACATTTTGGAGGCATGAACTCTTTCAACCTTTCCCTACACACTCTTGACAAATACCCTGGCTCTCTGGTGACCCCCTCAGGGGCCCAAAGCATTAAGGAGTAGGCTTGGGGGTGGGGGTGGAGAACAGACAAGTTCCCTGTTAGTGGAGCTTGAAGGCGATGTCCCAGGATGGGAAGGTGAGGACACAGGTCGCCGTCTGTCTGGGGCTCAGCTTCAGAGAGCTATCAAGGAGATGGCCCCAGGAGCGGCCCCCACCCCACAGCCACCCCTTTGTAGGCTGTGGAATGAGGAAAACTGGATAAGGAGTGCTAGGCAAGCAGATTTCAAAGGCTGAGCAAATTCCTTCAAGACAAGGACTCTGATCCCTGAGAACCAGGGAGTCCTTTCTCCCCCGTGATGTGTCTCTGCCTAACCGGGGGACATGCAGAAGCACCAAGTGTGCTTCCCCCAAAGTCCCCTCTAGTCACTGGCAAGTCAAGTGATAGGAACTGCTGTTGCTACTAGAACAAATGGGTGTGTTGAACCTCCGTCCCTTGGAGGGGTGTGGGAAGGAAGGAGGAGGCCAGGGGGAGGAGGGAGAGGGCCTCTGTGCAGCTTAGGTATGGCAAGCTCGTCACCTCCGGGGCCACAGATGTCACCGCATGGCCATGTGGTCCCAACTGGGTGTGGGAAGGGGTTTGGATAAGTGCCGTCTCCAGCCTGGTGCCCCTTGGAGTAGCTCCTCTGAGGAACTGGCCCCATCCTAACACAGTTGTTGTTTGTCACACAGTTGAGGAAGAGGAAGAGTTCATTGAAGAAGAAGATCAGGAAGAGGAAGAGTCCACAGAGAGAAAGGCAGAAGGTAAGAAATTCATCTACCTTCATTCGTTTGTTCGTTCGTTCAGTCATTCAACAACATGAAATCCTGACTGTGGGCAAAGTCCTGTGCTGGACTGTGGGGATGATGCCGATCTGTGGTGATGGTCCTAATATGTGCTTTATACCTTTTGAGGGTAAAGTCCTGTTCCCTTTATCCTTAGAGAAAACAAAACAAAACCCAAACTATTCATAATAAAAAGTTCTCATTTTATATCTAAATGACCTTCCTGAGTGGCAAGCAAAATACAGTATAACAGACATAAAAGACAAGGGACTTAGGAGCCAGGCTTGGCCCACTGAGAACTTTTGTTTGGCCAACACAACGTTTACAATTTTTTTTTTTTAAAGATTTTATTTATTTACTTGAGAGAGAGAGAATGAGAGAGAGAGAACACATGAGAGGGGATAGGGTCAGAGGACGAAGCAGACCCCCCGCCGAGCAGGGAGCCCGATGCGGGACTCGATCCCGGGAC
Source organism: Mirounga leonina (assembly GCF_011800145.1). Lineage (NCBI taxonomy): Eukaryota > Metazoa > Chordata > Mammalia > Carnivora > Phocidae > Mirounga > Mirounga leonina. The sequence continues at coordinate 74,888,287 of NW_023270447.1, forward strand.
TCCAGGATCATGACCTGAGCCGAAGGCAGTCGCTTAACCAACTGAGCCACCCAGGCGCCCAACGTTTAAAATTTTTGAAATTAGCTGCCAACATTTTAAAAATTAGGAGATGGGGGGGGGGGCAGGTTTTTTGGTTTTTTAAGGGAGGAAAAGAGAGAGAGAATCCCAAGCAGGCTCCAGGCCCCGTCTCACAACCCTGAGATCACGACCTGAGCCAAGATCAAGAGTTGGAGGCTTAACCGGCTGCACCACCCGGCGCCCCTGTTTTTTTTTTTTTAAAGGAAACTTCAACTAAGAATCTGGATTTCCACCTTCTTGTGAAAATTTGGGAAGAACTAACAATGCTTGCACCCCTCCCTAATCCCAGAGAGCTGGCGCCAGGCAGGGGCCGCCCCGCTCTGCCACTTTGCTCCGCCCACCGCTGACAGCCTGCTGGCTTTACTCAGTCCCGGCCTCCGCGGGCCCCTGGGGGCATCTGATCATCCACGTGCCCTTGGGCAAGTCATTTAGAAAACTCTGAGCTGCAGAGTTTTAACCCAGGTTAAAAGCCTGGGTTCTGAATCGCAGCTTTCCCACAGACGAATGGTATAATCTTGGGCTGTTCACAACTTTTCTGAGTCTGGGGCTGCTCATCTGTTCATGGGGCACGATATTACTGACCTCAAAGGATTCTGGGGAAGAGTAAATGAGATCATCATTTAACACAGCAGCTCATAGAAAAGACGTGTTTGCTAATTAGCACGTTTGCTAATATCATTTTTCAAGCCAAGTTACTATTGGAACTAAATTCCAATCCAGTTGAAAAATACAGGATACTCTTTCAGAGTTTTGTTTTGGATGTGCAATCCATGGTGTTGTGACAACTAAATTCTAGAGGCCAGGCAGGAACTGGAGTCTGATAATTTTGTCACTGGGGCTTGGTAAGCCCTGGATTCCACTCCCGCCCTCCCCCCGGGCCCTGTCTCACCTTGTGTTTCTTTGTCTTTTTCTTGCAGGACGACAGTAAGGAGCTGGATGAGGGAGAGACCTTCTGAATGCAGAGAGCCTGGGGAGGGTGGGGATGGGCCCAGCTGCCGTGATGACAGGCCCAGGGTGGGAGGGGTCGGGGCCCCAGGAGGGGCAATGGGAAGGCGTGTCTTCTCTCTGCTCGGAGAGCAGGGACTAGTAGTAGGACCCCCACTGCTGTGTCCAGCAGCCACTGAACCAGAATTGAAAACATGCTTGAAACAACCACACAGGACACTTTTCTACGTTGGTGCAAAATGGAATATTTTGTACATTTTTTAAATGTGATTTTTTTTGTATATACTTGTATATGTATGCCAATTGGTGCTTTTTGTAAAGGAACTTTTGTATGATAATGCCTGGTCATTGGGTGACCGGCTGGTGTTAGAAAGAGGGGAGGGAAGCCAGGCTGACAAAGCTGCCCTCTTCCTTTCCCGGGAGGGAGAGCTGGGTAGCACTGACAGGCCTAGAAAGTACTGTACTGTGTCAATGCCCATCCCTGACATAGTGGATGGCAACTGAGTTTGTGTTACATGTTGTTTCAATAAATGCACAACGCTCTCTTTCTGTTATTACCAAAAGAGCTGGGGTTTCATTCAGCCTGTTGTTCTGGAGAGAAGAGCCCAGCATGGGGAAGGGGGGGACACGACCGAGGGAGGCCAGGACAGAGGGTCTGACCGGATGTGTGCTGCAGGCTCGTCTATTTCCATCCCCTCAAAGAAGAACTTCTTTAAACTAGCATTTCCCAATGGGATCGCCATGGAAAACTGGCCCTGAGAGGGGGTCCCCAAGAAGCTGGTTCAATGCCTTGTTCTCTGGTTCTCCAGAACACCGAGACTGAAGCAAAGCCTCAATGCTGAAGCCTCGGTGCGACCCCAGGGCAGCCAGAGTGAAGGGAAGTGGCAGCGGGATAGGAAAGGAGTGAAGCACGTGCGATGCGGGGCATTACTGAGCTGGCCGCAGCTTCACCAAGAGCCTCCCCCGCCCCGCGGCTCGCTGAGTCACGTGAGATGTTTCTAGCGGGTCATAAAGAACACAGCACTGCTCAAAGCAGTGCATCAGAGGGAAGGGGGGAGGGAATTTCGCTCAGGATCGAAGTCGGCCTCCCACAGTGTTAATTCCCTTGCACCTGCCAGGTGGCACCACCTGACCCCTTGGGGCAGCTGCAGGGGGGAGGGGGGAGGCTCGAAGGCCCACCTGACTGCAGGCGGTGGAGGGAGCAGAGCTCCGGGGCCCAGTTAGGTTGGACGTGGGTGCTGGAGCTTTTGCTGCTACCACCAAAGGGGGCCCAACAGTGGCTCGGTGGGAGCCCAGACTTAATGCAGGGAACGCCAAGCCAGCCGCCAGAGCTAGGGGATGGATGAGGCCACGACCAAGGCCGAAGTAGCATCCAGGGTCTCCGTGAACAAGGAGCCAAGGGGCCAGCAGAGAGGTGAGGCTGAGCGGACCCGAGGAGGCACATTACTGGGTCTGAGACACTGCAACTTACACATTTGAGGAACATCGCAGTCTGCCCCACATTTCTGACATTCAGCAAGGTAAGGGCTCTGAGCAGTCCTGCCATAAAGAAACCTGTTTAACCTTAGACAATGATCGGAACATCTAGTTCATGGTGTTTGAAATGCTGCCTCTTGATATTTCCTGCTGGATTGAGTATTTAACCCAGCATTTCCCAGCTTACTCGTTCATGAGACATGGTCCAGAACTAGTGTCCTATGGAGCTCCCTTTATGAAAGTGTTTTCAACCCATCACGCCTCTGCCCATTTTCACTTTTGGGAGTTTTTCCAAGGCTACCTCAGTCCCTAACTTTGAATTTTCTTTCTTTTTTTTTTTTTTAAAGATTCTATTTATTTATTTGACAGAGAGAGACACAGCGAGAGAGGGAACACAAGCAGGGGGAGTAGAAGAGGAAGCAGCAGGCTTCCTGCAGAGCAGGGAGCCCGATGTGGGGCTCGATCCCAGGACCCTGGGACCATGACCTGAGCCGAAGGCAGATGCTTAACGACTGAGCCACCCAGGCACCCCTCTAACTTTGAATTTTCAAAATTTTCTCTCATTTCCAGTCCTTTCTCAAGTTATTATTATTATTTTTTTATCATTTGTGGTGTCTAAATGGGGTGTCTCTCCTGAGAGGATGAGGGCCCCCAAATGTGGGGTGACTGATAGGGTGGAAGTCGGTGGTGCGGGTGGTGACAAGAATTCACCTGAGGCGGGATGCCTGGCTGGCTCAGTTTATAGAGCATGTGACTCTTCTTCTTCTTTTTTTTTTTTTTAAAGATTTTATTTATTTATTTGAGAGAGAAGGAGAGAGAGCACAAGCAGGGGGGAGAGACAAGAGGGAGAGGGAGAAGCAGACTCCCTGCTGAGCAGGGCGCCCAACATGGTCTCGATCCCAGGGCCCCAAGATCATGACCTGAGCTGAAGGCAGACTTTTTTTTTTTTAAAGATTTATTTACTTATTTGACAGAGAGAGACACAGCGAGAGAGAGAACACAAGCAGGGGGAGTGGGAGAGGGAGAAGCAGGCTTCCCGCCGAGCAGGGAGCCCGATGTGGGGCTCCATCCCAAGACCCTGGGATCAGGACCTGAGCCGAAGGCAGATGCTTAACAACTGAGCCACGAAGACACCCCTGAAGGCAGACTGTTAACTGACTAAACCACCCAGGCACCCTGAGTACACAACTCTTGATCTCAGGGTTGTGAGTTCAAGCCCCACGTTGGGCATGGAGCTTACTTAAAAAAAAAAAAAAAAAAAAAATTCACCTGCAGCAGAACAAAGGAGATAGAAGTTTACTGAATACTGAATACAAGGGAGCAGAGGTGAGGCTGTCTGCAAGGGGACAGTGGGTGGTAGCTGTTTATAAAGGGGGAGATGAGGAGGTGTGGTGATGTATGGAATCTTTCCCCTTTTTGGTAGCTGTGTCTCGTTGTAAGTAGCCTATTGGCTAGTTCGGGCCTATGGATATTTTGAGGTGGGTCGCCTGATGTATTCAGCCAGGTGGTTGCTGTGAGCCCTTTCTACATTCCATTGCTCAAGCCTGTTTGCCTAAAAGTGGCCTCCACCTCCACCTCCCACCCCGACAGATGGACAATGACAAATCTTTGGCATTTGGGCGGAGGTCTCATCTTCAGTAGCTTCCTGCTGAATGAGGGGCATAGAGATGTCCTTACCTAAACTTGTCAGTCCATCAGGGGTTCTGTGCAGTTATATACCAGAGCATGGTATTACATTAATGTGCTGATAGGCAATTTGAGTGAAATTCCTTGGCAGCCAGGTCCATGAGATTTGGGGAGGGGACCCTCCTATGGTATGGGTTGGAATCCCTGTTGAGCCATCAACGGGGGAATTGTTGGATTCTAGAAGAGACAAATTTAACAAAGAGATTAAAGAGAGGGGGACCAATAATTAGGAGTAGGGGTATTGAGGCTAGGGGTCCTAAGAAGGGAAGGAGTTAGGATAGTCATGAGGAGGTTTCTTTCCAGGAAAACCATCCTTGCGCTGCATGGTCCCAGAAGGAGGAAACCAAAAGAAGGTTATGATGAGAAAGACAAAGCTTAGCCCCAAAAAGGGTGAGGATTGTATTGTGCGAGCAGGACATCAAGGCAGGGGTGGTGGGGATAGCTCCAGGTAAGTTATGATTTCTGACCAAGTAAATTTGGAGAGGTCACCCTGAGGGAAAAGGTCAAGAATAAAGTCTTGGAATTGGAAAGGAGAAATGGTGAGAGTTTCAGGAGGAAAGTATTTAAGGAGTTTTCTAAGACAGTATCATAGAATGATTGAATGGAAGAGAGTAGGGATCCGCAGTGGGCCAGATTCATGGGTCTCTAAGCCTCTAGGTGTGTCGTTTGTTTGTTTGTTTGTTTTTAAAGATTTTTTATTTATTTATCTGAGAGAGAGAATGGGAGACAGCATGAGAGGGGGAGGATCAGAGGGAGAAGCAGACTCCCTGCTGAGCAGGGAGTCCGATGCGGGACTCGATCCGGGGACTCCAAGATCATGACCTGAGCCGAAGGCAGTTGCTTAACCAGCTGAGCCACCCAGGCGCCCCTAGGTGTGTAGTTTGAATAACAGGTGTAGATCTCCAACAGCGTACTTAGAGGAGGGCTCCTTATCCGGGGCTGGAGCAGTCTTGATTCTGGAAAGATGGATCCACGGGGAGAAGCTATGACTTTTTCTACTATCAGAGTGGGCAAGTGAACTTGATGGGGCCAGGCCCAGCCAGGTTCAAGCGGCTTTTTGTCCTGCAAAGAGTGTTAAGGTATGTATACTCAATCCCTGGAAATAAGTTTTGGATGTATGTTACCTGAGAAAGAGGGGTCAGGTTTTGGACTGTACTGGTTTTGATGGTCATTAATGGCGGAGACAGTTTGCCCTAGGGATATAACATACTGTGTAATCAGAATAACAAAAAGAAAAAGAAGCCCAAATAAGAGTCCTTTGATAGTTGACAAAAATCTTCCTCCAGTCCAGTAGTTTAACCAATCATTAAAGGAGAGAGAGATCTTTTTTTTTAAAGATTTTATTTATTTATTTGACAGAGAGAGACACAGCGAGAGAGGGAACACAAGCAGGGGGAGTGGGAGAGGGAGAAGCAGGCTTCCCACCGAGCAGGGAGCCCGATGTGGGGCTCGATCCCAGGACCCTGAGATCATGACCTGAGCCGAAGGCAGACGCTCGACAGTTGAGCCACCCAGGCGCCCCGAGAGAGAGATCTTTTAAAGCACCAATTTGAGTATTTTTTTTTTTTTAAGATTTTTATTTATTTGACAAAGAGAGAGATAGCGAGAGCAAGAACACAAGCAGGGGCAGAGGCAGAGGGAGAAGCGGGCTTCTCGCTGAGCAGGGAGCCCGATGTGGGGCTCGATCCCAGGACCCTGGGATCATGACCTGAGCCGAAGGCAGACACTTAACGTCTGAGCCACCCAGGCACCCCCCAATTTGAGTATTTATGTCAATTAGTAACCCTGCCACATTTTGTCATTTGGAGTATATACATAACACTCTGTTCTAGTAAAGTATAGGTTCCTCCTTGAGCTGCAGTCAGGATATCAAGGGCCATTCAGTTTTGGAGGGCTACCTTTTGAATTTGTGGGTGACTCTAAGTTGGGTTTGGTTAAAGGTGGCTGTTGTATGCTTGGCTAAAGCCTCCATTTACAATTTTATATCATTAGAGGTAGTTCTTGGGACAAATATGGCTAAAGGATAAAACCATCAGGAAGCCCTCTTTATTTGAGGTCTAGCCTTAACAATATCCTAATTATGAAGAATCACTGTCAAATGGTAGAACATTTGTCCGGGGTATGGGCATCCAGAAGTGTATCATCCAGTCCAATCATAATGAAAGTGGGGCCATCTATTTTCTCCACAAGTCCATAGTTAACCACATGGAGTGGGGTACACTCTGGCTTTTAGGGAGCCACTTTGTCATCCCAGCCACACAGAATTGGTCAAGGTGCTAGTTGAGTTATACGATTGTTGGGGAATCCATTCCATTTTCCGGTTGTTCAAATAATCATATGCCCATGGGGTCCTGTTATTATCCCCACAGGATAACAAGCGCAAAGATTGTCTATACATGAGCTATTGCGGCAATTTCTCTGAAGTTTACCTCAGGTTGTCTAGCTCAGGCAAACAACAAACATTCAAAGACAAGCAGAACTAGAATTTAACATCCACAAAGGTGTGTTATGGAATCATAATTTTTCTCTCTGAAATCACCCTTATTTCCAGAGATAAGCAAATCAAGAATAACTCATTTGAAAAACAAGTCCAATTTTAACAAACTTGACCTAATCATTTACAGAAGCTTAGCAAGAATAGTGATTGATCATTTAGATCTTTTAAAATTTGCTTTGCTGGAACTCTTAACCAACTGAGCCACCCAGGCGCCCTGCTGGAACTCTTTATAAGGAATCTCAATTGAACTTTTAGTAACCTCTCTAGGCCAGAAGCCAAGACCAAATACTTGCCATCAGTCATGCTTGCAATACCTGTGGATTTGGGCAAATTCCTCTTCTCGAGGTCCCCAAAATATCCTGAGGTTCCTGCACCTACCAGAAAGTGACATTCTTTACTCACCTGGTAAGGTTTCCTGGTAAGCAGGTATCAGGTCAAATTTTCAAGGGGTTTTATTGGCTTCATGTTTCATAAAGTCAGCCTTACTTCCTTAGAGCTGTCTGGTGATATCTGAGTCTATTCAGGTCTCTCTCAAAAATGACACTCCAGTTAACGCCGTTGTAAAATAACCAATGTTCCCAATGGTGTCCTGTTACAAGGAGAACAGATTTTTATTGAACTTAGGAAAATAACTATGATTGCCATGAACGAAAGAATACTCACTGAGACTTTCTGAATTTCAGAAGGTTCAGATAGAGAAGTTAAATGCTTCAGGGCACCCGGTGGCTCAGTTGGTTGAGCTTCTGACTCTTGATTTCAGCTCAGGTCATGATCTTGGGGATGTGAGATCGAGCCCTGCATCAGATCAGGTCTGCTTATGATTCTCTCCCTCTGCCCCCCCACCCCCTGCTTGCATGTGTGCGTGTGTGTGTGTGTGTGTATGCGTGCATGTGTGCTTTCTCTATCTAAAAAAACAAACAAAATTTAAATATCTTAGGAGAAAGTTTCCTTAATCTGGAAGAGCAAACATTAGAGAGCCAGCAGTGTTTTGTTTTGTTTTTTTCAATATCTTATTTATTTGAGACAGAGGGAGAGAGCATGAGCAGGGGGAGGGGCAGAGGGAGAGGGAGACAAGCTGACTGCACTGAGCAGGGAGCCCTACTTGGGGCTCGATCCCAGGACCCTGGGATCATGACCTGAGCCGAAGGCAGACACTTAACCCTACTGAGCCATCCAGGTGCCCCAAGAGAGCCAGCAATATTTTAATTTTATTTTTTTAAATTATTTTTAAATTATTTTTAAAGATTTTTATTTATTTATTTGACAGAGAGAGAGATAGCGAGAGCAGGAACACAAGCAGGGGGAGTGGGAGAGGGAGAAGCAGGCTTCCTGCCGAGCAAGGAGCCCGATGTGGGACTCAATCCCAGGACCCTGGGCTCATGACCTGAGCCGAAGGCAGATGCTTAATGACTGAGCCACCCAGGTGCCTCCGAGCCAGCAATATTTTAAAGAGGAGTCACAAAAACTATAATCATTTTCCTCAGTTCATTTAGTTCTATGTTACTAATTTTTGTTCGGTTTGAATGCACCTTTTTAGTTCTGGAAATTCTTACCCATTTCGATTTTATGATCTTAAAGATATCAAATACCTGTATTTGTCAAAAGCCCTTTTTATGAATCTCCTTGAAGATGAAACACATTTCGCAAAAGCATCAGAACAATAACTATAAATGACAAAGAACTCAGAAGTGGACATTGTTAATGATCTGATATGAGAGTTCATTATGATGCAATTGACAAGGAAATTCAGTTATTTCTGTGACACATCAAATCTCAGTGAAGTTTGTTAAAAGCTTTAGAAAGTTTCAAAGCACCTGCCTAAATAGGATTTCAGATCATCAAAAACCTGCTAGAGACAAAACATAGAAACTGGTTTTTCGGGTGCCTGGGTGGCTCGGATGGTTAAGCGTCTGCCTTCGGCTCAGGTCATGATCCTGGGGTCCTGGGATCGAGCCCCACATCGGGCTCCCTGCTTGGCGGGGAGCCTGCTTCTCCCTCTGCCTCTCTCTCTCTCTCTGTCTCTTATGAATAAATAAATAAACTCTTAAAAAAAAAAAAAGAAACTGGTTTTTCTGGGCAGACAAAGGAAAGAAAAAACAACTTTGTTTACATTTTCTTATCAAGAGCAGACCAACAATCCAAGAAAACTTAGTCTCTTTAAAAGAGAGAAAGCAGAATTTCAATCTTATACCAGTGTACTTTTAAAATTCATTCATTTTGGGGCACCTGGGTGGCTCAGTCGTTAAGCATCTGCCTTTGGCTCATGCAATGATCCCGGGGTCTTGGGATCAAGCCCCGCATTGGGCTCCCTGCTCCATGGGAAGCCTGCTTCTCCCTCTCCCACTCCTCCTGCTTGTGTTCCCTCTCTCGCTGTGTCTCTCTCTGTCAAATAAGTAAATAAAATCTTTAAAAAAATAAAATAAAATTCATTCATTTCAATCTTAGTTTGTCCTGACCACACATAAAATTCCTTTCCAAAGATTTCCCTTCATAAACCTTCCACAACTTTCTTTTGCATTCGGATTTTGTCCCAAGCCATTTCTCTCCAAACAACCAGTTTCATTTTAGGACAAAATTACTTTCTTTTTTCCTTCAACAAAAATGTATTTCCATTCCCTACATCTTTCTTTTTTTTTTTTTTCTAAAGATTTTATTTATTTATTTGACAGAGAGACACAGCGAGAGAGGAAACACAAGCAGGGGGAGTGGGAGAGGGAGAAGCAGGCTTCCCGCCAAGCAGGGAGCCCGATGTGGGGCTCGATCCCAGGACCCCGGGATCATGACCTGAGCCGAAGGCAGATGCTTAACGACTGAGCCACCCAGGCGCCCCTCCCTACATCTTTCTTACACATCTCTTACTTTCCTGCTTACAGAGTTGCTTCCCTTATTTCCATCAGTCTTAATTACATTTAGCAGAATTTTGAACTGTTAGGATCCTTAGTCTCCAGAGAAAGCTAAGTAGTAGCCAATTGTGAACTGCTACACCAGAATTCTTTAGAGGGCAAATTTATGAATCAATTAAGCACAAAGCCTGTTCTTCAAATATCCTTAATTCCTCTGCAATAAGAAGTCAAAACCACAAACCTACATTCAGTAATCAATGCTTTAGCACTCCATTCTATTTGGAAAAGACCTAGATGTCCGATGAATTCAATCCAATCTATCATCCAATCAAAACTTTAAAGTTTCAGGTTACCAAAGACTATCTTAACCATTACCCATGAAAACTTGAGACAGAAAAATTAACCATCATTTTGCTGACAAATCGCAATAGAGATAACAAGCTTATTTGACCTTCAGCAAAACTTGATAGGATAAAAGTTCCAATTAATTTAAATACCGACTTATGTTCCACTTGGGTTCACTTAAAAGTCCATCAATTTGTTCCCCATTGCCAGTTTTTAACTGGGGCACTGGTGGGGAAATCTGAAGTGGGCGGTGTGGGTAAGTCTGAGGGGGTGCTCTTCCCTCCTTGAAGCAAGGGTAGAAGGAGGAGCCAATGGACGGTATAGGAACCAGTTATGCAAGCTGTGCCCAAGGTAGTGCTGAAACAGGAGGAGAGGGAGGCAGAAGAGATGAAGTGCTGCCAGAGGGCAGAAAAAGAGGGTTCCTGGTTCTAAAGCTCACCAGTTCGGACAGATGAGCAAACGCCATGTTTTTTCACCAACAAGAGGGAATAGGCAGTCCCTGTCAGGCCAGAGAAGACAGGAAGCATCCCTGAAACAAAAGGAGTTTTGGCAGCTGCTTGGGAATATCCCTTAAAGTCCCTGTTCGGAGGTAGACTAACCATAGTTGGCTCCAATTATTATAGCCATGAACCCAGGAAGTGAATGAGGGAGAAGCCCCCACAGACAGCAAGAGGAACCTGGGTCTATTGGGAGAAGGAACAGTGAGAAGAGTCAGCATCCAATATGTCAGGAGGTGTCTGGTTAGCAGTCAAACACATTCTGTAAGAGCTCTTAGGTCAAAGTCCTGATTTAGGGCTATGAAACCGAGCAAGACCTATATGGGACTTCCCACCATTTAAGTTCAGCAAAGGAAGTCAAGCTGGAAAATAGTATTATAAGAAAGAGGTCCATGGGAGGGTCATATCTCTTGATCTGGAAGTTTGTCAAATTTGTTCCAGCTTTTAAGAACACAGCCCAAGGGGGAGTCCAGAGGAAGAGAGGGGGTCCCATTGTGAGAAAGACTGGCTGCCGATCCCCGAAGGAGTGCCCTCGCCAAAGAGAATGGAGATCCCACTCGTGGTCACCATTTCATTCAGGAGCTCTGCTGAGCTGAGAACGGACCAGACCTATATGAGGCAACCGATCCTCCCGGTTGGTGGTGTCCTACCACAGAAAGGGGTAGAGGCAAATGGCATGGCACTTCCTGTGGCTGTGTCCCCTGGCAGCAGGTAGAGCCTGATGCTGTTTGGCCAGACCGGGTGGGAAAAAGGAGGGGGAGGACTGACCACTCAGATGCGTGGGAACACGTTTGCCCACTGATCAAGATGGCGGCTGGGCCCTAGCAAACAGAGGGAAAGGGGCAGAGGCTGAAAGAGGCGAGGTGGCTTAGAGCCAGCCAGCATCAGGAAAGGGTCCCAACCAAGTCCCTAACTTGGGGGGTTCTCTGGGGGAGCAGCCAATTGTGCTGGACTTTGGGAGCGGACCTCGGGAGGGAGTGAGAAAGCAGAGGAAAGGGGTCCTTCCTCACAGGCCCAACAGTCTGACCTGTTCGACCTTAGACCTTCAGACCACGCCAGGGAGCCGTCCTGGCCGCAGGCCTTCAGTTATCTGGGAGGTACCAGGGTTAGACTGAAGTGGGCCTGAAAAGAGAAAGGAGAGGGAGAGAAGGGTCTCTCCCAAGGGCAGAAGGGGCAATCTCTCATGCTTCAGGGCACGGGTGGTCCAGCTGGTTCCCCCTCGGGGCTTTGGATCTCCGTAAGCAGGAACCTCGGAAACAAGTTCAGTTCCCCAAGGAGTGCTAGAGTTGGTCTACCGAGGGAAAGTCCTGAGAGATTCCCGGAGAATCCGGGGAGAGTCCCAGACCGGCAAAGGCTCCTAATGCAGGGTTCCCCCAGATGTGTGTTGGGTAGGGAGGCCACCAAGTCTCCCCAAATGGGCCACCAAATGTGGTATCTAAACGGGATGTCTCTCCTGATCAGATGAGAGTCCCCAAATTTGGGGCGACTGATGGGGGGGTAGCTGGTGGTGCAGGCGATGACAAGAATTCACCTGCAGCAGAACAAAGGAGATGGAAGTTTACTGAATACTGAATACAAGGGAGCAGAGGTGAGGCTGTCTGCAAGGGGACAGTGGGTGGTAGCTGTTTATAAAGGGGGAGATGAGGAGGTGTGGTGATGTATGGAATCTTTCCCCTTTTTGGTAGCTGTGTCTCGTTGTAAGTAGCCCATTGGCTAGTTCGGGCCTATGGACATTTTGAGGTGGGTCGCCTGATGGGCCTGTCTGTATTCAGCCAGGGGGTTGCTGTGAGCCTTTTCTACATTCCATCACTCAAGCCTGTTTGCCTAAAAGCAGCCTCCACACAAATTGTGTAATATATTACACACAAGTAAACAAAACAAGCTGTAGAGTTTAAGAAACTGCTGCATAAAAAAAAGAAAGATGGGGCACCTGGGTGGCTCAGTCGTTAAGCATCTGCCTTCGGCTCAGGTCATGATCCCAGGGTCCTGGGATCGAGCCCCGCATCGGGCTCCCTGCACCGCGGGGAAGCCTGATTCTCCCTCTCCCACTCCCCCTGCTTGTGTTCCCTCTCTCGCTATGTCTCTCTCTGTCAAATGAATAAATAAAATCTTTAAAAAAAAAGAAAGAAAGAAAGAAAGAAAGAAACTGCTGCATAATGAAGTTCTGTGTTGCTACTGTGCAAAAGCAAGAAAAAGAACACTGCCAGCCCCTGGAAGCCCCATGTGACCCCCTCCTGGGAGGTAGCCATTATCGTGTCCCTTTTTTTTTTTTAAAGATTTTATTTATTTATTTGACAGAGAGAGACACAGCGAGAGAGGGAATACAAGCAGGGGAATGGGAGAGGGAGAAGCAGGCTTCCCGTGGAGCAGGGAGCCCGATGCGGGGCTCGATCCCAGGACCCTGGGATCATGACCCGAGCCGAAGGCAGACGCTTAACGACTGAGCCACCCAGGCTCCCCTATCGTGTCCCTTTTTGATAATCACACACTTGCTTTTCTTTATAGTCCTGAAGTATCTTCCTATAGAAGACCGAAGGCATTTGCAGCCAGAAAGAGAGAGGTGTTCATCATTTTGAAATCACAAGAGTATTACAACCTGTCCACATTCTGCCTCCAGATTTCTTCTGCGGGTTGCTGATAACATGAGAAACAGGCCTATCAGTCCACTATCTTGTCACTTATCACAGAGAAGAGGGAAGGCAGTCAAAGCTAGTCAAGTTTTAATTCCGGGGAGGTATGTCTTGATTGCAAATGGGAGGATCTCTACTTGGCCACACAAAGGGCTCTGCTTGTCCTCGCAAACCAGAACACTTAAGGGTATGAAGGGTTCTTGATCAAAAACTTAAAAGATCATGCTGTAGAGAGGAAAGCTTCAAAGGGGTTATTCCAATGAATCCTCAATATGGTTTCATAGCCTGCTGCATTAGAATCACCAGAAAAGGTTTATTTTTCCCTAAACCTCTAATTCAGGAAAATTTCAAACATATGGAAAGGTAAAGGGAATAGTATAATGTACCCATCAGTCAGTTTCAACAGGTTTTGACACATTTGTTTCTTCTCTATCATTCCCCAGTCCCAGCACTGGGATTATTCGGGAACAAATCCCAGATATCATATCATTTTTATCCTTCAACACTTTAGATAAAGTACTCTTATTTTTAAAAAAGATATATTTATTTATTTGAGAGAGAGCATGTGCTGGAGTGGGAGGAGGGGCAAAGGGAGAGAGGGAGAGGGAATCTCAAGCAGACCATGCTGAGCGTGGACCCCAACACCGGGCCGGATCCTACAACCTTGAGATCATGACCCCAGCAGAAATCAAGTCAGATGCTTAGCAGACTGAGCCACCCAGGCGCCCCTGGAAACTATATTTTTAAAATAAAATTCCTCAGGGGGCGCCTGGGTGGCTCAGTTGTTAAGCATCTGCCTTCGGCTCAGGTCACGGTCCCAGGGTCCTGGTATCGAGTCCCACATCGGGCTCCCTGCTCGGCGGGAAGCCTGCTTTCCCTCTCCCACTCCTCCTGCTTGTGTTCCCTCTCTCGCTGTGTCTCTCTCTGTCAAATAAGTAAAATCTTTAAAAAAAAAAAATTCCTCAGGTTGAGGTCTGAGAACTGCTAGGTCATTCATGTAGACCTCCTGGCAATCTCTGGAGCCAGGTATATAATAATATAAATGGACCTAGCACTTTTTCACTATATCAAAGTCTTGACTGGTCAAACTCTTGCAAATCAATTAAAGTGCATCTTGGAAAGTATTAATTTAAAGGAAATCTGACAAATTTTTTTTTCATAAAATGAATATATACATCTGAATCCAATTTGTAAATCTGCATTTATTGAGAACTTACAACGTGCTCTGCATCGAAGGAAACAAGGGACATAAAAATATGCTTTTTAAAGCATAAACATTTTCCCATCAAATAAGTTATAAGATTCTTTTTTAAAAAAGATTTTATTTATTTATTTGCGAGAGAGAGCGCGTAAGGGGGGGGAGCAGAGGGAGAGGGACAAACAGACCCCTCAATGGGACGCTGGATCCCAGGACCCTGGGATCATGACCCCAGCCGAAGTCAGATACTTAACCGACTGAGCTACCCAGGCGCCCCATGTTATAAGATTCTGGTTGAGTTGGTTTGATGCAGCGTTTTGGGAACCTGCATTTTAACACCTTTTCCAGGTACTGCTGGATCTACTGGTTCTTAGACTATACCAGGAAAAGCACAAAGCTTAAGGTAAACGTTTTTCACACCTAGCGTCCAGAGGGGGCGGAAAGGCACTCAGTGGGTACCCAGTCTAGGAAGGCATGGTGCTGTCACCCTCACTCCTTGCACTGGTCTCCAAATAAAATGACTCTTGTCCGGGAGAGACTGAAGGAACCCTCTTTATCCCCAGTGGTGTGGGCAAGTGGCTTGCACCTGAGACACTTGTCTATGTGAAGGGACATAGCCAGGCCATGGTCCCCTAGACCAAGGGCATTGGGGATGATGGAGTGACTGGGCAGAGAGGTCAGCAGTCCAAAGTTCTTTCTATATAATGGGCCCCTATCGGAGTCCATCCATAAGGCTAGACCATAAGGTCCTGACACCCCCCACCCCCTGCCCGGAACGGAACCGCTGTGAGAAGACGCAGCTTAAAGTGGGTGGGGCACCAAGCCAACACAGACAGGCCAGCTTCTCCCGTGGAACACCACATCTAGCACCTTCCTGGGGCTTCTGTGAGCTGTTGCAGGGCAGGGAAGGGAGGGTGGTGGTGGTGTCTGTTCTTCGCAGAGGGTGACTGCTGCTGAAGGGCCACACTGCGCTAGTAGGGGTGGAGATGAAGCTACTCCAGATAGTGATCGGAGCGCGCGGAGGGCAGGAACGGGCGCCGCTTCGGTGGCTAGGAGGGGCCATCAGTCCCAGCCAGTCCTAAGGAGGGCTCCTGCCCCAGCCCGAGGGCACGCATATCCCGCCCCCAGGAGACCCCCTCGTCCGAGCGGAAGAACGCAGCCAACCTCGGGAGTCTCCAGCCTGAGGGGAAGACGCACCTAGCCTCGGGAGCCACATTCCCGAGGGGGATGTGCTCTCAGGGGCCCCAAAGCGGATTTCCACAAACCCAGGTCCGAGAACGCCTCGGCGGGATGCGGCCAGCCGCGCGCGGCCGAGAGCGCGCGCAGCCGTCGCCCAGGCCCAGGTCACGCGGGGTCGGCTCGTCGGGCCCCGGGGGCGCTGGAGACGGGGTGCTCGGGGGCAGCGCCGGGGAACCCTTTGCAGCCGGCCTCCCCTCCCCCTTCCCCGCGGCTTTTGCACACGACGCGCAGCGAGCCGCTTCACACGGGGTGGCCGGGGCCGGATAAAGCGGGCGGGCGCGGGGCGCAGCGGCCGGCGCGGACGGGCTGGAGCGGCCGGAGCGGCCGGAGCGGCGGCGGG
>NW_023270447.1:74904460-74928234 GCF_011800145.1 Mirounga leonina
GGCGAGAGGCGCGAGCGCAGGGGCGGCGGGGGCGGGCGCGGGGCCCTCGGGCGGGTGGGCGCGCGCTGCGCAGCGTCCCGCGCGCAACTTCCAGGGCGCACTGGGCGCGGCGGCCGCGCGCGGCTTCCCGGACCCAGCGCGGGGCGCGCGGGGCGCGCGGGGCCGCATGGAGCCCACCGAGAAGCAGCGTCTGGTGGACGCCAGGCCCGGAGCCCGGTAAGGCGAGAGCCTGCGGAGCGGCGGGGATTTGAGCGGCACCGGACGCATCTCCTGGGTTTGCGGTTTACCGTGGACGGTTCTGCCGGCGGCTTGAACCGGGACCACACAGCGGGGGCGGAGGGAGGGGAGGGAAAGGGGAAATCGAGCTTGGGCAGGGGGAATCACTCCCCCCCCCCCCCCCCGCCCCCTCGAGGCTGAGCACAGATCCTGACCCCTGCCCGCTAGTGGGCAGTCGCATGCCTGGAGCCCCGCCCTTGGCCCGACACTTTGCCCCCGGGCAGCCCCGCCCTGAGAGGCCCTGTGTCCCCAAGTGCACAAGAGGGGCATCTGCCCTTCTCCCTGAGTCTGAGCTCTGTTCCTTCTCCGTGCTTGGCTGCACTGGCCTTGCCCCTTGGCCACGTCCCAAGGTCTTTGCCTCCTCCGGCTTTGCCACGGGTGGGGTGGGGGAGGAGGGAACACCCTGGGCTAAGACCCCAAGACTCCTGGACTGGTCATTTCCCCAGCACCCCACTCCCGACACGAGTTTCTGGTTACTCCACAGGGACTGTCGAGCTTGGAGTGTCCTTAGCTATTCTTTGAATTGGACACGTGGGAACGTTTGCCAAGGCCCCATAGAGAGATAGGACTGGAGTCAGCCCTCCTTGCCCCCAACTCAGAGCTGAGTCTGCCTTCTCCCATCCTCTCTGGCCAGGTCTTACACTGGATCTCTGTGGCAGGAGGGGACTGGCTGGATCCCACTGCCCCCATCTGGCCTGGACTTGCAGGCCATTGAGCTAGTCACTGAGAATAATCATTACTGTCATGCCCAGAAGGGTCCTGGCAGTCACTTCGACCCCAAGAAGGAGCGGGCCCGGCGACAGCTTTATGTGGCCTCTGCCATCTGCCTGGTGTTCATGATTGGGGAAGTCGTTGGTAAGAACCTTTGTGCTAATTAAATGAAATTGGGTGCATGGATAGTCTCATGATCCAAAAGGCTTTTCTCCAGGATGTGCCCAGTAATATTAATACTAATAGCCTCCGGGCATCTGTCTGGCTCAGTTGGTAGAGCATGCACCGCTTGATCTCAGGGTCGTGAGTTCAAGCCCCCCACTGGGTGTGGAGCCTACTTAATTAAAAAGAAACTACTAATAGCCGCACTTCTTGAACATTCAGTATGCTGAGTCTTTTACATACAGGTTATCGCATCCAGTCCTCATGACAAGCCTGTACTGTCGTGTGGGTGTTGTTATTCTTCTTTTACAGATGATGAAACTAAGGCACATTAGGGTTAAGTAATCTGCCCAAGATCATGCACAACCATTGTGTAAGGGATGGCCTGAATGCCTAGAAGGAAAGAGCATTTCCTGAGTGCCTCCTATGCTTTCCAGGCCCTATTTGAACTTGATTTTCACATTCAACCTCTAAGTAGATAGTGTCAGTCCCATTTCACAGAAGTTGAGGCTCAGAGAAAGTTAGTCTCTTGCCCATGGTTACCCAGCTAATGGGTGTAGAGGTCCCAAATCCATGGTCTTTCTCCAGAGCCTGTGGTTTCCCTGCTGCACATGCAGTCTGGGAAGTTGGCTCCACGGGGAGCTGATGAGGCCCCTCCATCTCCCTGGTCCCGCCCCTGCAGGTGGGTACCTAGCTCACAGCTTGGCAGTCATGACCGATGCAGCCCACTTGCTCACTGACTTTGCCAGCATGCTCGTCAGCCTCTTTTCTCTCTGGATGTCCTCCCGACCAGCCACCAAGACTATGAACTTCGGCTGGCAGCGAGCCGGTGAGGACCCTGGTTGGGGTGGGAATGGGGTTGGAAGAGGGGGCGGGTCAAGACTTTTGGTGTTCTTTGGTGGCTGCAACAGGTGGATCCCTGAGTGAGACCAGGAGGGTGACTTGGGTTGGGGAAGAGGATGTCCGTTTTGGCTTCTGTCCTCTGGTAGCTCCCAGTCTGATGGGGGAGCCCTGGTCCCCTGTCCTCTGGGAACTTCCAGTCTGCAGAGAAGGAGAGTTCACCTTCCTAAGAAATGAAATGGCCAAACTTCAAGAAGAAATGACTATGTATGGCATTAACTCTGCACATAATTCCATGTGGAATAATTTCCCGGGCAGGGAAAGGTCAGCAAAGCCTTCTGGAAGATAGAGGCTTTAAGGCCCCTTTAGTTCATTTCTGGGCTGCACGGTCATTTTCCTTGTGGTGGGAGATGGCCCAGTCTCTCCTCAGAAGCCTCAGTTTGTCAGCTGAGCAATAGGTATCTATTTTAGTAAGTCAGTTTCTTTACATGTAAAACAAAAAGGGTTGACCCAGGTGACTTCTTCAGTTCCTTCTAGCTCTGACGTACTCTGACAGATGAGTGGTGAGGTAAGGCATGACCATGCCAGCCATACCTTCAGCAGAGCCCAGGTGGATCCAGGCCCTGACTGTGCAGGGAGGGGGCAGGGAGATCGTGGAGGGATGGGGAGTCCTCAGTTTTAGGGCCCCATGCTAAGATGGGTGTTGGGGGTTGGGTTCTTCCTCAGAGATCCTGGGAGCCCTGCTTTCTGTACTGTCCATCTGGGTCGTGACTGGAGTGCTGGTGTTCCTGGCGGTGGAGCGGCTTATCTCTGGGGACTATGAGATTGAAGGGGGGACCATGCTGATCACGTCGGGCTGCGCTGTGGCCGTGAATATCATGTGAGTGTGGCCTCCGTTCCCGGTGAGTCCTCCCTCCCACTTTTCACACGAACATTTGCATGCCTGTTCTCAGTGGAAGGAGGCCATGCACAGGCCGCAGGACCAGAATTTCCCTAGTGGCCTGAGCTCTGGTTCCTGGAGCACCTCAGTCCTGCCTTAGGCCTAGGCTGAGGCCATTGAGAGCTGGGAGTCTGGGCCAGCATCATCTCTACCGCCAACTCCTCCCCCCATACGTGTGTGTGAATAAACCAGGAGCCTTCATACCTGAAATGGGAAGGCATGAGTCTAGCTCTTACAGGAGCAGATGTCCCTAGGGGCAGAATCCCAAGTTCTTTTTCAAGCTGGTGTGCCTGAAATTGGTGTCAGCGAGAGGCAGGGTCTGTGGAACATGGGTGTCTTGTTTGGGCTTCCTCTCCCTT
The DNA here is from genome assembly GCF_011800145.1 of Mirounga leonina. NCBI lineage: Eukaryota > Metazoa > Chordata > Mammalia > Carnivora > Phocidae > Mirounga > Mirounga leonina. The sequence goes on from NW_023270447.1 coordinate 74,907,749, forward strand.
GCTCAGTGGTCTTGGGCAAGTCCCTTCCCTCTCTAGGCCTCAGCTTCCTCTTCTGTGAAAGGGTGGGGGGAACTAGATGACCTCCATGGTGCCCTCCTGTTCTGAGATTTGGCATCTTTGTGCCCAGATTAGCCTGGCATTGGAGCTGAGCCCGTTCTCCTGTGGTTCTCTGAACCAAGGCCATGGGTTGGGATCCTCACCAGGCAAAGGGAACAGGCAGCTTGGGGATTAGGATTTCTGTCCCACAGGCAGGCCAGCCCTACTGGGGGGCCTCTGCCTGCTACATCAGCGAGCCCTTGGCTTTGTCTCTGCTTCTGCAGAATGGGGTTGACTCTTCACCAGTCTGGCCACGGGCACAGCCACGACACCGGCCAGCAGCAGGAGAATCCCAGTGTCCGAGCTGCCTTTATCCATGTGATTGGAGACTTTCTGCAGAGCATAGGCGTCTTGGTGGCAGCCTATATCTTATACTTCAAGGTCAGAGCTGGGGACAGAGGGAGGTAGGCTCGGGGGTGGGTGTGGGCGGGAGAGTATAGATCATCTGGGGGCTCCTCTCTACACATGGCCCTTTCCAGGTTCTAGCTCCCTCCCAGCTGTGTGTGGAGAGGGAAGGAACCTTTACCCAATGCCCACCAAGTGTCAGCACCTCTGATCTTCACAACAATCCTGAAGAGCAGCTGGTGGTGTTTTCTGCAGCTCAGAAAGGTTCAGTGACCTGGATGGTATCACACACCAGGGATATCGTGGAGCCAGAGTCCAGCCCCCAGGCCTGTGGGCTGCCACTGCTTGGGGCAGATCACATAGAGGCAGAGTGGTGTAGTAGGTGTTGGGGTTCAAGCCTGGCTCCACCCCTTGCTACCCGTGTGATATACAGTCCTTTGCGTGCACTGATCCTCGGTTTCTCCATCTATAAAATGAGATGTTGGACCACTGGTGTCTAAGATTCCTTTTAGTTTTGTTCACACATCCGTCCCTTGGGCACGGAGGGGTGGGAAGGGACTGTGCCTCATCCTGAGCTGTGATCTGCCCTGCCTGTTCTTGTGGACACAGGAGCCAAGGTAGAGAACTGGTAGACAGAGCCAGGGGAAGGCTTGTGCCCGCCCCGCAGAGAGCCCCTCTCCCCGACTCAGCACTGGGTGGGCAGGGGGAGAGAGGCTGAGGTGTTGGGTGGTGAGCCGCAGCTCTGCCTTCCCCTTTTTCTGTAGCCAGAGTACAAGTATGTAGACCCCATCTGCACCTTCCTCTTCTCCATCCTGGTCTTGGGGACAACCTTGACCATCCTGAGAGATGTGATCCTAGTGCTGATGGAAGGTAACCTGGGCTTGGGGCTCTCCTTTTGCTCTGGGCTCTCCAGCACTAACAAGTTTGTGGGGGGGGGGGGCAGGGGAGTCCCAGCACACTGGCAGGGAGCCATGGTCTTGGAGCCTGGCACAGGCTGGGAAACCTCCTGGGGCCCCAGGCCGGTCTTGGCATCGAGGTGAGCCCTCAGGTGTGGCTGTTCCTAGAAATGTCCCCTGGACCGAACCTTCCCTTCCCTCTAGCCACATGGTGTCCCCTCCCTGCCGGGGTGTGTCCTCCCTGCCTAGTCAGGTAACTTCTAGGGGGTGTCTGTAGCACGGGATGCTCCACCCCTCCCCCATATACCTCCTCAGTCTCCATCTGCCTTTGCTGGGGCAGAGAGAGGGACAGGATTCTGCTTCCTGTGGCACAGGAAGCAGACTGAGGCTCAGAAAACAAGATGGTGGGTGTTGGACAAGCCTCCCAAATGCCCTCCAGCTCAGTGCCTTCCTTTCTGAGGCCTCCGCCTCGGGGAGCACGTGGCTCGGCTCCGGGGGCTTCCTCAGTGCTGGCAAATGGTCCGCCCTGAGTTACCACGTTCACCAGCTTCCTTGTGGCCCAGGGTGGCGGGGTCATGGGGCTCTGTGCAGCCAGGGTCAGTCTGCAGTTGGGTGCTGATTTGGAGTCAGCGGGAGTGTGTGGCTGCAGGTGGGAGCATTTTCCCCAGGAGTGTGACCAACCCGGATACAAGTGACGATGTAGATGCCCCATGTGGGTGCAGGGGTCCCCAGGTTCCCTTCTTCCCTTCCAAAGAATAGTCACTGGGCACCTGCTCTGGACCAGGCACTGTTCTAGGCACTGAGGATACGGTGGTCAACAAAGGAGACTGTCCCGCGCTTGTGGAATTTCCGTTTTAGAAGGGGACACGGGCAAGAGACTGACGGGGTCATTTCAGACAGTGTCAGGCGTGAGGAGGAAAACACAAAAGGGCGATATGATGGAGATCATTTGGGGGGTGGGGGCAGCATCAGATCTGCTGGCCAGGGCGCTCTTCTGTGAGGAGGCAGCATTTGAACAGCAGGAACCGGCAGGGGCGGGAGGGAGCAGGCTCCTTAAGCCCCTGTCCCCGTGCCCCTCAGGGACCCCCAAGGGTGTGGACTTCACAGCCGTTCGGGATCTGCTGCTGTCGGTGGAAGGCGTGGAAGCCTTGCACAGCCTGCACATCTGGGCCTTGACTGTGGCCCAGCCCGTGCTGTCGGTCCACATCGCCATCGGTGAGTGGCCAGGGTCCTCAGGGCGGGGTGAGGGACAGAGACCGCCGGAGGCCTGGGGCCAGCCCCGAAGCACCCGATGACCTCACACGTCTGCAGCGCCGCTGCTTTGAACCTGGCCCCACGCTGAGCACTTTAGAGACCTTAGTTCATTTGGTCATCACAATCCCATTTATAGATGAAGAAACTGAGGCTGGGACTGGGGTGGGGCGGTCACGTCACTTGCCCAGGCTTTGCCAGCGCCTAGGTGGCAGCGCATAGATTCCCAGCCTTAAAGCCACGGCTGCCCCTGCTCTCCGGGATCGTGCCAAGTATGGGAACCCGAAGGTGGCCCAGTGCAGGGGTGGGATCGGGGTGGGGGGCCTTCCTGATGCCCGTACCCTGTCGTGCTGGGGGGTAGGGAATGAGCTGGGCTCCCGATCCTTCCTCAGGGCCCGAGTGAGTAAATCGTTGTCTGGTGCCTCTCCTGGTGTGTCCTCTCGGCCCCTAGCTCAGAATGCAGATGGCCAGGCTGTGCTGAAGGCAGCCAGCACCCGCCTGCAGGGCAAGTTCCACTTCCACACCATGACCATCCAGATCGAAGACTACTCTGAGGACATGAAGGACTGTCAGGCGTGCCAAGGCCCCTCCGACTGACTGCCTGGCCAGGTGTCAACTGAGGCATGGACCGGACCTGCCGCTGGTGGGGCTGAGTGTCCGCCAGGCCCAGCCAGGACTCGGGCTCCCTGGCTGTGTCATAAAGCGGGTCCCTCTCCTGACCTCTGCTCTGTGTTGAGTGGTGAAGGAACTGTCCCCTGCCTCCCCCATCTGACTAGATAGCCAGTTTAAGGATGGAGACATGGCAAGTGTAAAGCTAGTATGACCCTGCTCCTCCAGCTTCTGGGTTGGTGCCTGGCGGGGCTGGGTTTGGGTCTAATCCTCAGCTAATGCCTTCCTACCACCAGCCTCCAGAAAGGCAGGGAGGCACAGTGAGGGCTGACAGAGGGGAGACCGGCTCCAACGTCCCCTTTCCCACCTACCTTCTTCCTCATTTCAGTCTGGCCTTTGCCTTATGAATCTGTGAAGAAGTCCTTCTCCCTCTGCCTCTAACAATATGGTGTAAGGGGGGGTTGGGGGTTGTGAGGACCCTGCACTCCCCGACCTGTCCCTCTGAGGTGGGAAACCAGCAGGCCTCTGAGGCCTGCCCGTGCCTTAGTCACTTCAGTTCTGAGCCACGTTTCCCTTTCCTGGAGGGAGGAGGCTTCTGACTGCGTCAGGACCTGGCTGGTTTCTTCTTTCCTTATTCCCCCAGCGCAGGAACCCTGTGCCAACACAATGATTCCCTTGCCCCAGATGGTGGTGGTGGGGGCAGGGCTTTCAGCATGGGTCCTGCCCTCATGGCCCCACAGCCCCTGCCCCCTTCTCTTGTCCTGATAGAGTCTCAGGGATCTCAGAGCCTGCCATCCGATGTGATTGGGCCAGCGCTGTGGCTGGTGTGGCCTGACCTGCTCAGAACTTGAGGATGGAAGACAAAGAGGGGTTGGTTGTACAACAGATGGGAGACATTGGCTTCCTGAGGTGTATGTAGATTCCCGAATTAGGGGCAGCTTGTGTTTACAAGATGCAGAGGGGACACTTATCCCTGGTCTCACAGAGAAGGCAGCGCCCCCACTCATTAGGTGGCCCTTAGGTCTCATCAGAGAAGGAGAGACTAAGAATGAACCTACCTCACAGGGTTGTTGTGAGGACTGGAGGCAAAGTTTGTTAAGCACCTAGTGTTGCTTTAAGAATGCGTACTTTGATCATCATGCTGGAAAGATGCCCCCTGAGGCCACCTTGCCAAAGAGCCCCCCCCTCCCAGGGGCAGCACTGACTTTGTCTTGACTCTGCCCTGATTTCGTGGCAGGACTCTGAGGAAGGGTTGGTCACTCGCCTTCCCCTGTGAACTACTTTCTTCCCATCTATGGAATAACCTCTTCATGCCGTTCAAGCATTGTCATCCAGGCTTACCTGTGATCTAGGTCAGTGGGTTCTTCAGCCCCTCAAAATCTGCCGGAAGTCATGTGGCCTGGAAGTCTGAGGTGGGGGACTGCTGGTGGCTGTGTTCTACTCCACTTCACTCTCTGGGGAATCAAACCCCTTCTCCCCTCCAGGCCCCAGGATCCTGGATCCAAGTCCTTACACCCCTCTCAAGAGACTCTGCTTTCACAGATGAGAAAACCAAAGCTCAGAGAGGTTGAGTCTATGAAGTCACATAGCCACTGTGAAGGTCTGGGGTTTCTGCCTCAGTCACCCAGGCCTCCCTCTACAGCAGGAGCTGAAAACCTTCTGGGCTACATGTTGGTACAGTGTGAGCCCTTGGGCCTGGCAGTGCCCTCCATTGGTAAGGCCATGCCTAGACAGTTCAGTGTCTGGGTGCCGAAGTGAAGGGGAAGAGTGCCTCTTTCTCTTGGCTGGGCCTGGCACTTAGAACCCTCCCTACCCTGGGAAGGCTGCCTGGGCCACAGCTGTGTGCTTCCTCACCCACCTTCAACTGTTCTTGATCCTGGGCCAGAATGCCTTCCCTCCTCTTAAACTCCCAGGCCCCCCTCCACCTCAATAATCTAGCAGCCCCATGCCTCCCAAGGGAAAGCCCTCTCTGCACCCCAGCTGTGACTGGTTCCAGGGAGGACCTGAGTCATCCAGGGGCCAGAGTTCAAGCTGGAGGATGGGGCGGGAGGCCTTGGAGAAGCCCTGGGGGACAGCATGTTCCGGCCGGCCAGGGTGAGCTAGTCACGAGAGTTTCCAAAGTGGCGAGGCCATCAAAGCAGGAAAACACCTGACACCCTGGACCTGAGCTGGACCCATCACCCCCACCTCTCTAGGGTCACCCCATTCCCCCTGCACAGCTGCTGTAGGGGTATTTATAGCCCGAGCATGAGGGGGCAAGGACACGCACTTTATTTCGGAAGTGATAATTCCAGTTACAGGTGGATGAACCCTGGAGAACCCAGCAGCCCTTCCCCCACTCCACTGCCATGGCCAGGGTGCTCCCGACAGCCCCATCTCCCACCCAGCCATCTAGAAATGGCTTCTTAGTCCTGAGTATGTGGGCCAAAGGAGTGGGGCTGTTCTTATTCTTCCCCCCCGTGTTTAGACCTCGGGCTTCAGCCCACCAGCACTCCACATCCCCTTACCCGGGACCGAAGGGGTCGCTTACAACGCCAGTCCCTTTCCGGGAAGAGGGAGCGCGGTGCGGCGCTGACCTCTAGTGGTCGTGGCTGGTAATGCAGAGCGCTGAGCTGGGCCGGCACGGGCCCCTGGCGTTCTCATCCTCTTTCTCCCCCGGCTCCTGCTCTGCCAGATCGGGCAGGAAGCCCCGAAACTGGCTTCTCAACCTCTCTTTGTGCGAAGATCGCGCCTGGCAACCCAGGCGTCTGCGGGTAGCTGCTTTACCGCCGGACTAGGAACCGGGGGTGGGGGGCGGAGTTTTGTCTCACTTGGCACACTGTCCACAATCCCGACTACCGCACAGGGCCAGGCACGCAGTTGATGTCTTCTATCCGTCAAATACTTGTGAAGCACCTGCCAGGCCAGAGAGAAGAGGACATGGCCCTGCCCTCCCGGCGCTTCCTGGCTGGTCCTGTACCTCGCAAAGCAGCATGAACAGTGTGGGAAACACCCAGATGTGAAAGCGCAGAGGACCTGGGTCGGGGATGGGGGTCAGGCAAGTCCGTGGAGGAGGCGGAGATCTGAAAGACAGGTAGAACTCAGCTCCCGCAGAGAAGCCGAGAAAGGCATTCCAGGCAAAGTATCAGCGATGGGTGAGGGCACAGTCGCAGAGCAAGCACCTGGCACCCGTGACCCGCCACTAGCCGTGGGACTGGAGGGTGGGGCGAGGCCCCGCAGTTCGGGGCGTTGGACTGGTTGGCTAATAGGGATCTGACGTGTTGGCTGTCAGCCTTGATTGGCTCTCCAGATGTCCCAAGGGAGGGGGATGACCCCCCCCCTCCCCCGCAGGTGCAGTGCCCCCTGGGAGCAGGGCTGGGGCTCTGTTGGTCCTTCCTAGGGCTTCTCCAGGCTGCGATACTTCTTGCGCAGCACGGACACGGGGTCCTTGAAGAGTACTGGGTCCAGACGGAGGCGAGAGGAAACCAGGGGCATGTAGCCGAACTCCGCCGCCATCCGATTGATGCAGTCCTGGGCTGGCAGCTGCGACTCGGGGCCCCCAGGCGCCTAAGGGGGAGGAGAAACACGTTGGAGGTCTCTGTCCTTCTGAACCCACCCCCATGCCCCCGAACCCTGCAACAAAACAGGATTGGGGTTAGACAGAGGGAATCCCTTCCCCAGCAGCGCCCTCCCAGTGCCGACCTGCCCCCCTGGATCCTCACCAGTGGAGGTCTGGCCTCCAGATGCTGCTTCCCGTAGGGCACCTTGAGAGGGGGCAGCTTGGTGACTGCTGCTACTAGGAAGTTCATGAGGATGTCCACACAGGTGGGTGCTTCATCTGCCAGGGCTCTCAGAGCCTTGGGCAGGGCGTGGGTGAAGAGGGTGTGGTAATACCTGGGCAAGGTGGGATGACAGCAGCCAAATTCACCCACCACCCCTCCCTGCCAGGCCCCATTCTCCTCCCTCCTGACCTCACTCTCCCTTTGACTTCAATCCCCATGCCTCTTTAGAAACCCCTGCTCCCTCTCAGCCCAGGCCGCCTCAGAGAGCTCACACCAGAAATACAAACCTCTCTCTACTGTTCGGTGCTTTGTGGGTCGTCTGCAGCAAATGGTGTCCTCCCTGCCCCCTCCCTTACAGCTCCCTGGGGGCCCCACCCCTGGGCTCTGAGGTCTGACCTCAGCCAGAATGAGGTGGGGGATCAGCTGGTTCCAAGGCCATTAAACATGGCAGCCCCAGAGACCGGCTTCAGGAAGGCTGTGGATTAACCAGACGATGATGCTCCAGGTGAGCCTTGTTTCACGCAGCCCTCCTATAGAACAACCTAGGTGCACCCTGCAGACCTTAGGGGCATTCTTCACTCTGCTGAGAATCCCCCGCAGAGCTCCTGGGTAAACCTGCTAGAGGTTCCAGGTTACACATATTTGGTTTAAGTATGTCTAAGGAACCCCTCTAAAGGGGCCTTCCAAAATTCAGTCCCTACCCCAAAGACGAGTGCTTCCGTCAACTTCTGAAAGGCCTGGGACAGTCCCCAGCCCATCACACACACATTTATAAAGCTTTAGGGCCATTCTCTTGTCTCCACCATCACCAAATCCAAATCCCTACCCTCTACCTAGCTCTATTTAAAATAACACTAGCTACCATTTGTTGACCATCTGTGTGGTTTTCTCATCTGATTATCATGTCAGCCCTGGGAAGTGAAAACATTCTCCAGATAAGGAAACTGAGCCTCACAAGAAAAGACTTGCCCATCACACAACTGGGATGTGGCAGATCTGGGCCTGGACCCTGGATCTCTGGGGGTTCTAGGTGGACTGCTGTGTTCGCTCCCACACCACCCTGCTCATGGTTCAAAGGAGGAGTCTCTGACCCTCTGCTCCCAGTGCCAGGCCGGCCTTCTGTACCTGTGGTACAAGGCAGCTGATGTGAGAACCACGGAGAACTCGTTGGCCCTCTCGGCAGTGTAGCCCCAGCCACCCCGGGCCTCGTCCCAGAAGTGGCTCCATGTCAGGAAGCCCACCATCCGCTCAGGGAAGTTCTGCCACACCACAAAAGCGAAGTCCACCTGGGGAGATATTTAAGTGAGGTATGAGGAGGGACGTCCCGACCAGCTGGGGACATCCAGAGATACGGAGGCAAGGCTTGCCTGGCCGCGGGGACTCCGGGGAGAGGAGATGGGCGCGTGAAAGTTTCCAGGAGTGCTGGGGTGGGGGTAGGGTCCCACCTGGGAGCTAGAAACAATGCTTTTTCAGCTGGGAGCTGAAAACTGTTTTCAGGAGTCTGCTGGAAGGTTCTACCAGATTGCTAAGGAGGAGGCTGATTGGCTCGCAGGGGTGGTTTCGAAAGCAGGGGCTGCACCTCTGCGCTGGTCCTCTGCTCCTCTCTGCTCTGGGAATCTGAGGGGCTGCCCCGGGCCCCTCTGGCTCTGCCCCCCCCCGCCCCGGGCTCCTCTTGGGCCCCGTCCTCACCTCACTTGTGGTAAGACTGCTCTGGGCGTCGAGGCTGAGGACGGCATCAGTGCTGATGGCTCTGTGCGGGAAGAAGCGGTCACTGACCTGTAGTGGGAGGGAGGTGACGCCAACTCAGCCGTGGGAACAGTGACTAAGTAGCCTCGAAGCAGGAGCCCCCGCGCACGGGTGTAGAAGGCAGGCCGGTGACAACAGCCAGGCTGCCTGGAACTGGGACCCGGAGCTCACTGTGACTCTCCGCACTCCCATTTCCCCTTTGGTAAAACGGGCAGAGGGTATCTAGGGGTCCTTCTAGTTTCAACGCCTCTGGATTCCTCTTGTCACATTACCTGCTCACCTCAACCCTGGGAGGGGCTGTCAGACATCCTCCCTTTGAAAGAAACAGGTCCAGAGAGATGAAGGGACTTGCCCAGAGCCACACAGCACGCAGGTGGCTCCCACCATCCCGGCTTCTCAGAAGCCACCCTCCTCCGGCTCCATGTGCTGCAATCTGTTCTCATTTCCTCAAGATCCCACGTTTCTCCTCTGGCTCATCCAAGGCAGCCCACATACGCCCTCTGCCTTCCCTCATCACACAAAACCCCAGTTCTCTGGAAGCACAATCCACAAGGGCCAGGGATGGAAGAGGATCATCTCTGTCGGGCCCACGGCTGAGACCCACGTCAGACAGCCCACCATCCACTCCAGGAAGCTCTGCCACACCCACACGGCGCAAGCAGTCCGCCCGGGGACATCCTTGAGTGACGGGGGCGGAGGGACTTCCTGACCAGCTTCAGGCCTGACTGGAAATCCAGATCTGGCTCAGGCTCAGGCTCGAGCAAAGCACCTTGTGTGTGCCCTCCTGGGTTCCCTGCAGGCAGGGGCTGGAGCCCTCCCTCCCGTGGGCCCCCCCACCCCCCACTCCTCACCTTCCTCTGCCCCTCCAGGACTGTCAAGGGCACTGTCGTCTTGGGCCACCTGGGTGGGGGTGGCTTCTCACTGCTCCAGAGAACCAAGATCTAGGAGGAAAAGGGGGTGTTCCTGAAGTCTGGGAGAGCAACTGTATTTGTGAGTTCGGGAGACTTTAGTTGGAGCCAGGGTCCTTTCCTCGCTGCCCTGTTTTTGCCTCCGGGCTTCAGGAAGGCAGGAATTCCGGTGTCGCGAAGGAAGCTACCCATACCATTTAGAACTGGAGGGAGTCAGTGGTGGTAGCCCCTCGCCTGGGCCCTGGCCCCTCGCCCCGTGCCCATCTTCTCTCAAAGGCTTTCATTCTCTTCTGCTCCTTCATCATTCGCTGCCCAGCTCGGATGTCCCATCTGTGGAGCTGCTCTGTCTGTCCCCGGCTGAGCTTCCCTCCCCTGTGAGTTCTCTCAAGAGTCTACGTGCCTTCTCTGGAAGTGAGATTTGACAGCGTGTGCCAGGAAATGCTAACTGGATGGGAACCTGGGGCTGAATCCTTTCCTGCTTTTTCTCTGCATCAGCATCAAGCCCACGGCCTGGCACTGAGAAAATGACTGATGGGTGAGCACACGCGTGAACGCATGTCTGTTTACCTCTCCAGCCCCCCCAAGGGGGTACCTGCTTTTTACATGATTTCATCAGTTTCCATGAGGGAGGGAGGGGTTGGGGAGGAAAGGAACAAGAATGTTGGGACTTAAAGAGGAGGGCACTGGTGGCACTTGAAAACCCCTCCCGTGCCTCCCCCCTGGAACGTGTGGTTACGCTTGGGGTCTAGACGTCTTCAAGAGCCCTGCCCTTTCCCTTGCCCCCACCCTGGATCCCAGGACCCCAGCTGGCAAGGGGAACAGACCTGGGCACAGTGCTGGGAGCCTGCCACCGCCTGGATGAGCTTCAGGGGGGGCTGGCCTGGGGCCCCCACCCAGATCAGGGCGCTGAACCTGCCCACAGGCCGAGAGCCTGAGGGGAATGAGACACAGGCTGTTAGGGTGGGAGGAGACAGAACCTGCTGAAGAGTGGCCTGAGCCGGGGCCTCCAGGAGCCAGGAGAGATGTGGGAGAATCAGGGAAGGGCTTGGCAGGGCTCTATGGTTGAGGCTGGGACAGACTTGAGAAGAGCTGGTGAGGGGACTTCAAGTTGTCCCATCCCCAGGGCATACCCCGTTGTAGGTGGTAGAAGGGGAAGTCCAAGGGGCTTGTGGAAAAAGTGGGCAGGGCCAGGAGGGCGCCTGGGGGGCTGTTCCACAGTAGCGAGGGGTGAGCAGATGCTCCAAAGATCCGGTCCTGAATAATCTGTGAAATGAGAGAGGGCTGTGCTGAGGGAGTGGACGGTGTGGTCGTGGGCAGGGTCTGGGGAAGTGCGGACCTGGCCTAGCACCCAGCCCCCCGCAGCCCCCCTTCAGGCTCCTGGGAGGGCAGCAGCTGTGTCACTGTCCAAAGGGTTCAGGTGCAGAAGTCCAGAGTAGGGGGCACTCAGTGATGGTGTCCAGAGATGGCTCATGATGGTGAGTTTGCTGCCTCCCTTTCCTTCCTCACTCATGGCAGACGTTGCCAACAAGTCACAACATTCTTTCCGGGCCCAGAATCCCCTTTAACACAGCACCCCAGGCAGCCGCTGCCCATCACCCGGGCTGACATCTTGGCACTTGCTTTGAAATCTGTTGGCCAGAGCTGTCCCTCTACAGATGGGGAAACTGAGGCCAAGACTGGAGAAGGAACTTGTCCAAGAGCTCAGAGCCAAGTCTCAGATTCATCCCAGAAGCCTCTTCAAGGGGGAAGTCCAAACAGCGGGGTAGAAGAGGTGTCCAGAGAGAGGGGTGTGGAGAGGGAACAGGGATGAGGCCGGAGCCAAGCCCCACGGCCCCCATCATGGAAGTCCCCCTCACCTCCAGAGTGGTATGGATGACTTTCTCCACGGAGGAGAAGTAGGCATCCCATAGAAACTGGGTCTGCTGACGCAGGGCAAGGACCCGCGAGGGGGGCATCTCCTGGAGGGCAGCAAGGACCTGAGGCACAGAGGGAGGAAAGGAGAAGGCATGGCGCCTTGTCAGGCTCTGACTGACTCTGAGGTGGGACCACCCAGGTTGGCGGTCTGGGAACCAGAAGCCTTCTCCGCACGGTTTTCCAAGTGGGTTAGAGCAGCCACCTTTGGCCAAGTCCCAGGTAACAATCAAGAGTTCAAGGATCACACAGAGCTGGGCCTAAATGCCACTTTGTAACTGTGTGACTATGGACAAACTACTCAACGTCTCTGAGTCTGTGTCCTCATCTGTAAAATGGGGATAATAATAGTATCTGCCTCATAGGGTGGCTGTGGGGATGAAATTAGATTAATACAGTGGCACCTGGGGGGCTCAGTCGGTTAAGTGGTTTGCCTTTGGCTCAAGGTCATGATCCTGAGGTCCTGGGATCGAGTCCTGCCTTGGGCTCCCTGCTCAGCTGGGAGTCTGCTTCTCCCTCTGCCTCTGCCCCTCCCCCCCCCCCTGCTTGTGCACACACACACTCTCTCTCTCAAATAAATAAAAAGATCTTAAAAATAAACAAATACATTAGATAATATACATTAAGTGCTTAGCATATGGTAGAGGCTCAGTGGCTGGTAGCTATTATTATTAACTACCATACCATTCTCACTTCTCAGGGGATTCAAGGCTTATGCAGGGTTTTCATAGTCAGGCAAAATCAGTTTCATCAGCTGGAAAAGTCACTGCATTTTGCTTGCCTACCCCAGCCTCCATGGAGGCACTCAGATTTTGGATTTTTTGCGGCTTTCCCTTAAATTGGTAGAGTCATGGGCTGGGCCCATGGAGATCATCCGGTCTAACTTATCCCATTGTAGAGATGGGGAAACTGAGGCTGGAAAAGGCTCAGGACTTGCTCTCAGAACCCTCAGGAGTCTCTGCCTCTCTATGATCCTATGGGAGCCCCAGAGGCTTGGGGCTTGGAGCAAAATCATGAATATACACATATGGGGAATAGGAATGAGGACTGAGATCAGCCTGGGGGCTGAGATTCCCGGGCTCCTCCCATGTCCTGGGTCCAGTCCCACCCTGTGGGCAGCACCCTGAGCTACCTGAAATGGGAGCCTCTCGTCAGCTACGATGGCCGCCTTGGTCCAATCGATGACCTCGGAGAAGGGCAGCTCCCACTGAGGGCTGAGAAGCACAGGGATGCAGCCAGCCTGGGGGGAAAGGGGAGGCACTGGGAGCCCAGTCTTATCCTACACACACTTCCCCTCCCCCAGTTCCAAATTAGCAGCTGCTTCCGTTGGGGGCAAGGGAGAAAGAGGAGAGAAAGGTGGTTTTTTGGGCAGTGGGTTGTTCTACAGAGGGTGTGGTGAGCGTGGGTGTGGGCAGCTCACTGTCCCTTCCCATTGGCCTGGGCCCAGAGAGCCTGGCAGCTCAGGAGTGTGGGGGGACAGGGCCAGGGGATGCCTAGGTTGGGGTTGTACCTGCAGGGCTTGGAGGAAGTGCAAAGCATCAGGACGGTGGCCAGGGATGAGGCAGAAGGTGGCATTGGGTAGCGTTGCCCCAGGGTGGGTCCTAAGGAGGTACAGGAGGGGTCCCACACATATGAGGTCTGAGATAGCTGCCCCTCGCCCCACCTGGCTCCCTTGACGTCCCCCCAACTCCCCACACCAATACTCCCAAATTCACAATGTGTAAATCCATCATCTGTGCTTCATATGTTAATGAACACCCACGCACACGTACAACCACACATGGAACACTGACACAAACAAGCTTCACACCTGCCCCTCACCCATGGTGGGCTGGGAGGCAGGAGCCCTGGGTTCTAGTTCTGCCTCTGCCCTTGGTGGGCTCAGGCATCTCCCCCCTTCTCTGGATCTCAGTTTCCTCATTTGCAAAATGGGAGGTGGCGGGACCAGCGGTTTCCAAGGCCTGGTCTGAAACCAAGGCACACCCCCACTGCTCTGCCACACGCAGATTCTCGGGCAGCCCTCACCTGAGTGGCCTCCATGCCCTGCCTTCCCCCCATCCCAAGAGCCCAGGCCCATGAAAGGCTCCTCTGTCAGGAGGTGGGCTGGGCCCCCAGCCTGGAACCGCACAGGAAGCTGCTGCCCAGAGGCCCCCTCGCCCAGAGGACAGGCCTCCTCTGTTCCTCCCAACCCCAGGGCCACACTCAGGCTGTGTTTGTTTGTGGGGGGAGGGGCTTGAGTCACAGCCTCCTCAGAGCCGCCTCCCTGGGACTGCCCACCCAGGGAAGCGGTGCCCATGACCTAGCTGCTGGGAGGTGCAGGGAGGGCGTGGAGGGCGCAGGACTCCTGGCTTCACAGGCCTGCTCAGAGTGGGACTGATGAATAGAGCTCAGAGGTCCCAGGACCCTCCTCAGCTACAGCCTGTCTGGCCTGAGTCTGAACCATTGAACAGATGGGGAGACTGAGTCTCAGAGAGAGCCAAGGACTAGCTTAGGGTCTCAGAAAGGGTTAAGGCAGAGCTGGAACTAGAACCAAATAGGCTAACTCCTGCCCCTGGGTTATTTGAACTACCCCGGAGCTGCGGCTTAGGGGTCTCCCAGGGGCTCTGCCTCCCGCCTCTGTCTCTCCTGCTCAGGTGGCCACCAGGCTTCTCCTGGAAGAAGCCACACGTTAAACAACAGAACATTCTCTAACTCATTGGTGCCGCAGCACCAGCCAGCTACAGCCCTCCTCCCCTCCCCAACAAAGCCCTAAGGGACTGAGAAGCCCTAAGTTCCAGGCTTCCGAGGCCCCAGAGACAAAGAGCTTTCTGAATCAACTGTACTCCTCAGTCCTCACTAACCTCCACCGTTCCCTCCTCTGCGTCTCTGTATACCCTCCCTCAGCCTGGAGCACCCCATCTCTGCCTTATAGCCCAAGGAATTCCTCCTACTTGATCTTTTTTTTTTTTTATAAATGTTTTTGTTTTAAGATTTTATTTTTTATCTGAGAGAGAGAGCGAGAGAGAGAACACAAGCAGGGGGAGCAGCAGAGGGAGAGGGAGAAGCAGGCTCCTTGCCCGACGTGGGGCTCGATCCCAGGACCCTGGGATCATGACCCGAGCCGAAGGGAGACGCTTAACCGACTGAGCCACCCAGACGCCCCTCCTCCTACTCGATCTTAAAGTCTAAGCTCAAACCTCACCTTCTCTGGGAAGCCCTCCTTGATCTTTCCAGAGAAGGCTCGCTCCTCTCTGCTCCCACAGCCTCTGTGTGCATACAGTAATAATGACCACAAGGAGCTTTACTGAGCACTGCTCTAAGTGCTTTGCCTGCCGTAACTCCGCTCCCTGTCACAGCACTCCCTCAGAGACCGGAGGTCTGTGTTGCTAGTCCCCTGCTTTCCAGATGAGGGAACGGAGGCCTAGAGAGGCCCCAGAGCTCTGAAGCGGAGGAGCCAGCGAGCAAGACAGCTTGCACAGCATCTCTCTGCTTAACAGTGTGCGTCCTAACCAGGGGTCTGCCTGCCTTTCCCACAAGACCGAGCAACTTGGGGCGCCTGCGTGGTTCAGTCGTTAAACGTCTGCCTTCGGCTCGGGTCGTGATCCCAGGATCCTGGGATCGAGCCCCGCATCGGGCTCCCTGCTCAGCGGGAAGCCTGCTTCTCCCTCTCCCACTCCCCCTACTTGTGTTCCCTCTCTCGCTGTGCCTCTCTCTGTCAAATAAATAAATAAAATCTTTAAAAAAAAAAAAAGACCGAGCAACTTGAGGGCCGGGGCCCTGCCTTCCTCATCTTAGCATCCCCACGGCCTAGCGGAGCACCTGGCCGAGACTGGGCACGTAATAGCTGGTCAGTGAACGGATGCCCGGCGTGTGATAAAGCATGGACCCAGGACCAGGGGGCCAAATGTCTGAAAGGTCAGTTTTGGCACCAATTCTAGTAATGAATCTGGCTGACAGGAGCCAGGGGGTGGCCTTGGGAGATGGTGAGATCCCCATCAGTAGAGGTAAATAAGCAGAGCTGGATGAGCACCTGCCTTTGTGTCTGTGTGTCTCTGTGTGTGCTATGGAGGGGACATCATGGTAACTGCCAATGAAGTCTTAGGGTTCTGTGACCATAAAAGGTGTTTGCCACAGACTCAGGGCCTCAGTGCCCAAGGATGGAGTCAATGTGGCTCCACTGGGCTCTCTTGCAGCCTGGCTATAGGCAGGGCCACATGTGACTTCTGTGTGCCCTAGGTACTTTGGCCTTTGGGGTCTCTCTGCCATAAATATTATATATATAAATTAACATTTGATGATTGCATTGGTATAAAGACAAAAACACTGGGGTGCCTGGCTGGCTCAGTTGGTGGAGCGTGCAACTCTTGATCACGGGGTCATACATATTTTAAGATTACTTAAAAATAAATAAAAATAGTAATATTATATATTAGGGGCACCTGCGTGGCTCAGTCAGTTAAGCATCTGCCTTCGGCTCAGGTCATGATCTCAGGGTCCTGGGGTGTCAGGGTCCTGGGGTGTTGGGCTCCCTGTCGGGCTCCCTGCTCAGCAAGGAGCCTGCTTCTCCGTCTCCCTCGCCCCACCCCACCCCCGGCTCATGCTCTCTCTCTCTCAAATAAAATCTTTAAAAACATATATATTAAAACATTTTCTTCTACTTAAAAGTACAGTTTTTCCTTCTGATTTTCAAAGGAATGAAAACGTTTTCCTGGGTCCCTGAAAGTACCAGGGGTCCTAGGCACTGCGCCTCCTAGATGCAAAGGAGACTTTAAAACATGCATTGAATTTATGTTAAAAAACAAAAACAAAAACAAAAACCTAAGTGGGGGAGAGCATACATACGCATTGTTTGTGCACACACAGAATACCTCAGAAAAGCCGTGAGAGAAACTAGAAACGGTGTTTGGCTCCAGGAAGGAAAACCGGGTGGCCAGAGACACGGGTGGGAGGGAGTTTTACTGTATACGCTTCTGTGCCTCTGGAATTTTGTACCCTGTGAATGAATTCCCTATTCATAAGAATAAATAAATAACAATTTAAATGGGTGGAGGCTTATTCCAAAGCAACAGGAGACTGTTCACCCAAGATGGAAAAATGGCTCTGGAGCCAGAAGCGCCGGGTTTAAGCCCAACTCCGCAGGCGCCCCATCACAAACTCGAGGGAGGCCACGGTGAATCAAGGAGCTCGTCACCGAAGGGCCTTGGCTGGCTCCCTCCACCGCTTTGAGCCTCAGTTTCCTGTTCCCTGAAATGGGAATAACAATGCCTCCCTTGTAGGGTACTTGAAGGCACGTGACTTGTGCAAAGTGGCCCCAAGCAAGCTCTCCTGACGTGTTCGCTTCCTCCCCTCCCCCTCTCCCACCCTCGCCAGCCCAGGGAATGTGGGACAGTGGCTGTGGGACAGTGGCAGGGACTGTGAATTGCCTCTTTCTCTGGCCAGTACCTGCTTATTCAGGCCACCTTCCGGGGGCTGCCCTGTGGCTGGTGGCCTCCCTCTCTCCCTGTCCCTATACTGTCTGGCTGCTTAGGCAGCTGCCTGACACCTCGGGGAAACTGAGGCTTACGCTACTCCAGAGATCACAAGGCCTGTCCCCTGCAGGGGGGCTGAGGCCGAAGACAGACCTTGTGAAACTGCAGAGGGTAGTCAGAGGCTGCCAGGCATCACACCTTGGAAATAAACTCAGCCACAGGGCGGCCCACGCAGATAAGAAAGCCTTGACGAGTTCTGGCCGATTTGGGATCAATCGGTAAACATTTGGTGCGTCAACAGTTCACCTATGGTACGCAGCTCCCTAATTTCCAGTCTCTCAAAGAAGTTCAGACTGAAATAGCTTTCAGATTCACCAGTGCAGTAACTCAAGTCAGCCGAAAGAAGAACTTCCTATAAGCAAGAACGGCTAAGAGCCTAATCAGAAAGGTCAGGCGGGGCCATGGTGAACAAGAGAAACTTGTTCACTGAAGGTAAGCTCTGTCTGAGCTCTGAGCTTCAGGGGCCTGGGGTGGGGGGATCCCCATCACTGCTGAGGACGCCTGCTAGGGATGGATCCGGGCAGAAGGGCCTGGGGGCTGATGAGGCAATTGCGTTCCTACCTCTGGCTGTGGGGCTCCCTGGAGGCCCTGTGCCTTGAGGGAGTGCATTCCCAGGAGAGCCCTCTGGCTGAGAGAAGCCCCTGAGAAGCAGAGGCAAAAAGGGAGCTTGGCCACGTGAAGCATTCCTAGGGGGCAGGTGTTGCTGAGAATAGCCCATGTTGTTCTAGCAGAGAACAGGGAGATACCGGAGGGAGGGAGCGAGGGAAGGACTCCAAGAGTGACAGGTTCCAACTCAGGTCTGCCTCAGAGATGGAGAAGGAACCCTCTGCTGTCTGGGCCCTGGACAACCTTCAAAAGGATTTGAGTTCCTGCCTGCCCAACCAGCCTTCAGACACACCGGCCTCCTGGGGTGCAGCGGGGTTAGGGTACTTCAGGGTTAACTGCTTTATCACCTGAGGCCTGTCACTCCAACTAGCCCACAGAGAGGGGTTTCTGAACAACTCTCCATGTCCCATAGGCCACCACACCCCCCCTATATGTCTCCAGGCAGTTGTGGGGGTGGGAAGTTCTTCTGTAGGTCTGACCTCATTCATATTTGCTGTTTCCTTAAGAGATTAATCCGTCAAATTAGACACCTGAGCAGCTTCCATCTGTGACCAGTTCTTAATCTCCATGGCCCTGAGGTATCTGATGGGTTGATCATACACTCTTGGTCAAAACTCAGAATTCTAATGCTGAAGGCTTTGGAAACAGGCAGCTCTGGATTTCAACACTGGCTGTGCCCTTTCTGTCTGGATGGCCTCAGACCAGTTACTTAACCTCTCTGAGCTTAGGGTCTGGTACACAAACAAATGATAGCAATTAATATTATTTTATTATAACCATTATTTATAATTTAGCACAGAGTGAGCACAATAGATGTGTACGTTAAAATATTAGGAAAGGAGGAATTGGAATAAGAGAAAAAGAGTAAGCAGGAGTGAGTCATATTTTTGTTTTTACAGATCCCCGAGGGAGAACTCCAAAACCTACTTTGGACACCCCGTGTGACAAAGAACCATCTTGGTGGGGTCTCTCTCTGTCTAATCTGATTCCCTCTTGCTGCGGCTGAGGCCATAGTTTGCCAGGCCTCTGGTCCTCTCGTCCCATCTCAATCCTGCCCTCCACCCTGGCCTCTGGGCTCACTCCCATTGCAGATCCCTCCCACTCAGCCCCCCACCGCCCCGGGGGTAAAGGTCCACTTACTGCTCAGGTCCACGGTCCTGCTCACAGCGCCCATCCCAGGGGCAGGCAGAGGAGTCAGGGACTGCTGTGCGCCACCCGCCCCTCTCCTCCGCCAGGGCTAGCAGGGGCACCCCAGGGTGGGGGCTGTGCTGTCCCAGCCGGCCAGGGGCCCCACCTCGCAATGGGTGGGCTTCAGGGAGAAGCGGGAGGGCCACGTCAAAGCCAGGCCGGAAGGTGTCCACCGTGGGGCTGGCCTTGGCCACCATCGCCTGTCCCAGATGAAAGGTCTGGGGGCAGAAGGCTGAGTGGAGACTGAGGACCAGATGGTTCCTGCCCCCATTCCATTGCTGGGGCACTGGGCTGCACTCTCCAGTGGGGGCTTCCAGGCTGAGGAGGAGGAGGAGGCAGGCCTCATCAGGGCTGACGGAGCGGGATCGAGAGCTCTCAATGGAAGCCAGGATCCCACGGTGAGTGTCAGAGATCGGGCCAGCCACCGGGTACACGAACACCTTGAGACCACCACCCCTGCACTTGGAGACATCAAAGCAAGCTCCCCAGTCGCAGCTGCCACCACGGGGGGCTTGAGGAGGTTGAGGGTCATCTTCTGGGAGCTCCCCAGGCTGGGAGAAACTCTGCAGGAGCTCTGCATCCAGCCAGCGGGGCCAGCCTTGGGGAGCCCCTACCCAAGGTCTGGCAGGCACTGCCAGGCGGAGAAGGGGGAAGATTCTCAGAAGGACGAGGAGCCAAGAGGCCGACAGTGCCAGCCAGAGGGACTTTCTTCTCCACGACTGCATGTGGCCACCCGCAGCCAGGGCTGGGGGAAGCAGGAGGAGCAGGGGCTTGAGGGCGAGTCGCTGGAGCTGGGATCTGCCTTCTAGTTCAGCGCCTTCATCGTACAGATGGGAAGACTGAGGCCCATTGAGAACAGGCTGCCTGTGTGAGGTCACACCGCAAGTCACCAGCCAGGCACCAGGAGGCCAGGTAGGACCCGGCTTCGTGGCCTTGCCTTCTTGCAGTCAGGAATCTACTTCCTTGGCCTTTGGACAATCAAGCCAGGCTTTGACACCCCCACCCCCACCTTGCCAGCAGGGCCCCCTGCCCCTGGGCACTGCTCAGGCTGATGCAATCCCCTGACCACACTGCAAGGCCACGTCCTTCTGCCCTCCTGGCTGCACCCCCTGACCTTGGCCTCAGCAGGGAGGCAGGCAGTCTGCCAGGCCATGGGAGACCCGTCAGGGCTCTCACAGGAGGTGGCTTGGCCAGGGTGTGTGGCTGGACAGAAGGGGGGCTGGCCTCCCCAATCCTCCCCTTGCCTGAGCAGCCCCTGAGTAGCCCTGGCTGCCCCTGTGCCCACTGGCGGGCACTCCCAGGCTGTGGGCCCTGCGGCTGGAGCTAAAATTAGACTCAGCGGCCCATGTGGGCTCTCGGGGTCGGTTGGGGTCAAGGCCTGGGTGCAGCCGGTGCCCCCTGCCTGGGGGGCTGGGAGTGCTCTGGGTCCTAGTCCTCTCCCACCCCGCCGCTGTCCCCAACTCAGGCAGCTCGCCCCCCCCCCCCCTCAGCTGGTCCTGCACCCTCTGACTTGCAGCTATCCGGGTGCCGACGCCGGGGACCCTGCCCCACGCTCCTGTCCCATGGCCCCCCAGCCCTGCCGGGCGTCTCGGTCTTCTCCCCCGTTCCCTCTCAGGGCAGTATCTGGCCTGACTGGATCTCTTTCCCAGCCTGGCTCCTCCC